>NC_056744.1:1389745499-1389782999 GCF_019279795.1 Protopterus annectens | reverse complement strand
TTAGCACAAGGAGGTACTGTTGCCTTGGAGCTAGCTTCTGTGTGACCAGTTTACGTGACACTGAGACTCTTTATGTCAAGTGGATCTTGAAAATGACTGTTTGGTGCCAAGTCTTTGATACAGTCCTTGACTCCAACATGCTAGGCATCATTCTCTCTGACATTGTCTCTGTCTTTCAGGCTGTCAGCTCTGACCTTTATCTCATGGCTGACCTGATCTTTGGTGTCAGAATTCAATCCTCAGCTCCCAGAACCTCTTCTTTGATATAGATAATGGCAGCAATGGGATGGGAATCCCTGATGCTGATGGATCTTGGCTCTGCCTTCAAGGTTATGGAGAGAATAATAAGCCTGTCGTATGCAATCAACAGATCCTCTCCAACTTTGCTGGCCCACCATGAGACAATCTACCTTTAGCCCTTCAGCCTATTCATTGCAACTCTCAGAGACAGAGCAGAGAAGGAAACCTCATGGAATACCAGCAAGATTTTTCTGAGTCTTTAGGGAACAACAGTCAGCCACAATTGGAGGTCTCCAGGAAGAGAATGTGTAAAAATAGGCATGCTGATTCCCATCAGAGACTTTAACAAACGATACCGATTTGGATGATAGAGAGAGTTCTCCACAGTCCCTCTTGAGAATGCCACTTTTGCTTAAGTTCTTGAATTAATGAGACAAAGGGGATCTTGTCTAAATGTTCCCCTCATGAAGATGTGCTCTTTGAGACATTCCTCTGTGCATCATCTACCTCTTGGGTGGTCCCTCCTGCTTGACAGTCTTGTCAGCATAATCACCAGGAATGCATGTCAAGAGCCTGATGTGTCTGAAGCAATTCCTAGAAAACCTGATGCAGTTCTTTGCCCTCCTAAAGACAGGCTGCACTGGTCAAAAAGGTCCTCTGGTCAGTTCTGTGATTATTGCAGTTGTTCCTAAGAGGGAATTGATGGATGGTCAACTGCTGTTCATCCACCCAGTAAAAATTCTGGAGAAATGGAGAGGATAGGAAAGCATGTCTACTCCACTGGCACGTATGCCTTGAAGGTGTTGCATTAGTTGACATGCATGGAATCGCTTCCAAAGGGATCTGGTGGAACAAGCCATGGTACTTTACACAAGTCACACATGCCTGAGTGAAGGAAACAGTTGGAGACTATCATGGATGCCATCTCTTCATGTCCCTGCTTCGTAATGCAGCTGATGGAGTACCCAAAGCAGTAGACAAAGGCTTTACCCTTAAGGGTTCATATCACAACATCGAACGACCAAAATATCAAAGCAAACAACATCGAACACGTAACACCGAATGCCAATAATCTCGAAAGCTCAAAATTACAAAATTGGAAACCCCGGACTCACATAGTTGGCCCTTGCAAAGTAGTTACACACCCTGACGTCACTGAGAAATGTTTAATGTGAATAACGTTTGCTAGGAACCACTATTTTATAGAAGGATAAGCATTAACAAGGTACTACCACACAAAAAGTCATACACATAGTAGCAAATGTTCTCATTAAATTGCATAGTAGCATTAATATATCCTGTAATTACGAATTATAAATGTAAGGTGAAATGTTACATGTGAATATATTACCTCCACTGTGGTGTGATCTCGGAGTTGGTATATTTAAGTAGGGGGGGTGTGGGGGGCTTGTCCCCCACATAAGAAATAGTTTGTAGCTTGTTTGTGTCTTTCACGTTGAGCGCAGTAGAGTACTTCATGTATATGTTTGTAGGGTACTTGCATGAGGTGGCTGGGTTGTGTTTTGACAGTTAAGGAGTCGTGTTTTGTTTGTTACGGTTAGGTTTCAGGTTGCACGGCTGAGCAGATGGCCAAGTGTTGTTTTTCGTAGATTCCGTTTTTGAAATTTTGTTCTTTCAGGTTTCTTAGCATTCGATGTTTTGTGTTCGATGTTGTTTGCTTCAATATTTTGGGCGTTCGATGTTGTGATATAAACCCACCCTTAAGCATCATGCCTGGGTTTGCCTTTATGATTTTGAAGGCAACTTTATGGCGTCCTTCATCAATACTTCTTTCGATGGCTCCTTTCTCTTTTGACCTGTGATGGAAGAGGGATTGACAAGATGTGCAGAAGAAGAGAAGATGCTGTCTGTCATAGGCATCAGGTGTGAGAATTCCCAACAGTTGTGTAACTCTAATCAGAAGGGTTCCACATCACTTTGATTTATAAAACCCCAGCGTCAAAGCTTTGATTCCTCTTCAGAAAGGAAGAGGTGGCCCGTGTAACAGATGCTGACCACACGGTTGTAGGGGTCTGCAAAACCAGTGATTTCAGTGGGCCCTTTTTGGTCAAGCATATCCAGTGTCTCTAAAGGCCTGCCTTACTCCACCTCTGGAGACAGTTGAGGGTCATTTACATCTCCTTTTTGCTGTGTGAGATGCTATCATTCAAGACCAATGGATGAGAGAGAGATAACATGCATATACTACTCTGTACCTTTTTAAGTCCCTTGTGAACAGCACAAGTGGTAGAAAGAGAAAAATAGAGCCATTGAATATGTCCCACTAGGACAGAAAGGGTCAGAAATCTATTTGAGAATCTTTTTAGGACCAAAGAAGAACAAGAATCTCAGACCAGTATGAGATCTCAGTACCCTAGATCTTTACATAGAAAAGGGCCCCTTTTAGATTGGTCATAGCCCACTGGATTTTGTCCTGTCTAATGGCAAATGACTAGATGTGCTTGATTGTTCAATAGACATTCAGGGCACATACTTCCAAATAAAGATAGCAAAAAAGTCCAGAAGGTTTCTGCACTTCTGTGTTGAAGTCAGTCACTACCAGTTCAGAGCATTGCCCTTCGGCTTCACCATAAATCCTGTGGGTGTTCAAGCACATGACGGTAGTTGTAGTCCACCTGAGAGTAAGAGAGATGCATGTGTTCCTGTATTTTGGATGTCTGGCATCTCACTGCTGTGACCATCTGTCCTCCAAGCCAGAGACTACTTGTTACAGCTCTGCCAATCCTTAGGTTTTGCTGTAAAATGCAAACAATAAAATGTTCAACCAGTCTAGTCAAGCCTATTTGTCAGATTTGAACTGGGAACTTTAAATCCTATAGCCAGCCTCCCTCCAGACAAAACTGAGACACTCAGAGGGTTCCAAATTCCTCATAGACTTCTGAACCACCCATCTCCATCACTCCATCACCACTACTAGTACTTCAGGCCCTCAGATTAAAGGCCTCAGTGGTGGTTATCGTTTCCCTTATACACAAGTTCTCCATTGGCTACTCAGAGTCCAGTTGTCTCTCTTTTCAGTCCATCCTTCAACCCCCCCCCCCCCCCATAATCTTAACTTATTTGTGCAAGATGCATTGAAATAGTTGCTCATTTCATCCACCATCTTTGCAGGGAGGCTGTTTTTCCTTCATATTTCATGAGCTGCATTTAATAAGAATACATCCTCCCAGGACTGGGAAAAAAGGCATTTTGAAGGAAGAATGGTCTAAGGGGCTTGAAATCAGACAGAGGCCAACCTTCACATAAATAGCCAGGAGATGAGGGTGGTTTTCCTAGTGGTGTGGGAATTCAGGACTTTCTACTCTGAGAGTGATTGAAGTCAAACAGACCATTTGTTTGTGGGGTGGTACTTGAACAAGCAGTGAGGAACTAGATCTTAGCCCCCCGTGCTGAGAAACTATGTGTGTTTGGCATTGAGTGATTTGCTTCACATCCTTTCTTTCTATTTTTTTTTTGTTATTACAAAAGTGGTTGCCTTATTGGATACGTTGTTACACACAGTCACTTGTGCAGTCCTTCTGCATGATACACTCCTTTTCATAAATAAGTACACATTCTACTTCTTTTATATTTTTTAAGTTAGATATCCAGTTATTTTATTGTCTTCTAATATACTAACTTTACTATATTTCCAAAACCCAATGAAGGCATTTACATATGTATATTTTTGGGTTTACCATCACAGTGTCGCAACACACGTGTGTGACTGGTCATATACCCAAATCAAAATGTCAGAAACTGCACCATTGAGTCCTCAGAAGAGCAAATCTGCAACCCAACGGATATCAACAGTCTGGGAATGTCAATTTTGTTCAAAACACCTGTCACTTCTGGATGTCTTCTACAACCATTATGTAGGGGGGGGGCAAGCCTACCTGCAACCCCTGCTAATTATATATACTAACTCCAAGGTCGTACCATAGTGAGGGAAGGGGCACATGTTCTGATCCCCACTGTAGTGCGATCTCCACTTAGATTGCCAGCCTTACAAAAGACCGAATGTACACTGGCATTTGCTCTTTTGTGACTTCGGCATTTTTTGGTTCACTAATATGAACCATTGGCAACAGCCTTTCACACATCTGCCATCGCAGATCTTCACCTTGACATTGTGATGGTAAACCTATTTTTGGATCCACTTGCTCATGTACTACCTGCTTTTTGGGACAGGGGTTGCATAGTTCCCTCTCTTTCTGTCTTGCCACTTCACTGTTGTTTGTGAACCCTCATTTACTCCCCTCCAACCTTCCCACTTCAATTTATGGTGTTTAGATGAGTTTTATCTCACAATCTCCTTCTGTATTTTCTCTAAGGCTGCCACCAGAATTAATATAGCATTGATTTCTGGCTCTTGCACTGTTTTCCATTTCCTGGTTATACTCTGTTTTTGTTAGCATTAAATTAAGTGATGTCATTATTGCCTTATGTTTTGCTATTCTCCTTATTTCTGTCTGATAAAAGTAAATTTGTTTAACCTTTCTGTTCTCTGTGCCAGTTTTTCAGTCACAACATTTATAATCCACTTGATCTTTCTCAGTTTTTCACATTTCCAAAATACATGCTTCTGGTCCTCCCTTAACATTCCAGTCATATCTCCAACAATTTGTACTTGCTTTGAGGAACATGTGTTATACTGTTTCTCTGTAGTATAAAAATGCAGACATTCCCAAGTGAATATTCTATATTGCCTGGATTTGGTTGCATATCTTAGAACCAAACATTCCTCTTTCCAGTATTCATCTGTTACTCCCCCCCCCCCCACACCACCACTATTTTTCCCATTTTTTGACAATGTTTAGTCCTCTTTTTTCCAGTGGTAATATAACTTTTTGCCACTGCACCCTTGACCCCCCCCCCCCAACCATCACCATGTATTTCAAGGTATTTTTTTGTGGCTGTGTCCAACCCAGCTCCAGGTATAAGGCTGTGACAAATACAATAGTAAATATTTTGACTGCCAGTATCTTCTCGTCCATGCACCAGCCATGATCTCCTACTTTTCAACCTTCTACTAATTTCGTTATGCACTTATTTCCAAGTTCCTTCATTGTTTCCTCTGCACTAGTCTTTATATAGGGTCTGTATTATAAGATCGATGTTTGAAAACATCAAACAACATATGGTCAATGTCTTCAAACATCGACCTTATAAAAAGACAAATAGAAAAAAGTACCCTAATGGGTTTAAGCAGGGGGGCAAGCCCCCCTGCACCCCCCACGTGGGGGGCTGCGCCCATCACACCCCCGCTACTTAAATCTACCAACTCTGAGACCGCACTACATTGCAGTAAACGGAAATCTCCCCTTATGGAGATTTCCGTTTACACGCTCGAGATTCTGAGCATTCGATATTCTCGTGTCGACGATGTCAGATTCGACATGGTTGGCTTTTGAGAATATAATATAGACCCTTTATATATATCCCCAAATACTTCACCTTGTAGTGTCCACACAGATAAGAATATGTTTACAAGAATGCTTTGGTAGGTGCATAATGCTCACTTATGGCCTTAGTCTTTTCCTCATTTATTTTATAACATGCTAATATATATTTATAACCTGCTAATATATATATATGTGTCTCTCTAGTTCTAAATATATAATGACATTATCAGCAAACATTGGTAACTTTTCCTGTCCTCCTTCTTCTTTCAGTTTCTGTCCCCTAATATTAGACTGCCTTATTTTCTTTAATATGGATTCCAAATAAATTGCAAAAGACAGTGGATGTAAGGGTAGCTTTAAGTTCCCCTCACTATCCTAATTTCTTCTGCTAATCTTGCATTTATTTTATTCACTGCTTGTGATCCCCTATACATTCCTTGCAGTAGTTTTATAAAGCTCATATCAAAACTCTTTCTGTATAATACCTCCCATAAATAATTCCAATGTACCCTGTAAAATGCCTTTTCTGCATCATGTGCTAGGAGAACTGATTTTTCCTTTTTTCCCTCAGCTTTTTCTAATGTCATGTAAGTCTTCAGAATGTTACCAATTGATGTTCTTCGTGTTTCACTGTTGCAGTCATCACATTTAGGCTATCTGCCTGCAGGTAGCCCTCAGCCAGCCTGAATACTAGAGTCTTCGGATTTCTGTGTCGGATGCTGTCTCTTCTTCAATGACGTCAAGTCGTCAGGGGTATAAAACATGCAGCCGACACCATTACATCAGTCTTTCTTGCTGTGCGGTGCCCAAAGCAGAAGCAGTTCGCAAGTGCCGGTAGGCCGTCCCCTGAAATTTTCATTTTCGACTTTCAGACCCGAAGTCTTCAAAAAAGATAAGTACCTTGTTGGGGATCCTTTTTCTTGCTCTAACCGATGTCAGTAAAAGTTAACAATTGTCTTATCTGTGGAAAGCAAATACCTCATAGAGATTTTCATTCATACTGCAACCCCTGTTTAGGCCCAGACAACGACGTTCGTCACTGTCGGTTTTGTGCCTTGTTCAACGCTCGAACTATTCATTGTCAGGCTATTTTTGCAGCCAATTACTTTCGTACTCGATCTGTGTACTCCGAAATGGCTTCTTTAAGCCATCCAACTACCGATCTTCCAAAAAAAAACGTAAGGATAAAGACAGAGACAGACAGCATAGGTCCAAAACTGCCGACGATGCTTCCGTTAAGCTAGTCACCAGTCCGCAGGTACTCAGTGAGGCGCTTTCGCAGCCCCTGATACCCGCTACTTCAGATTTGCAGGCCTCTACTGAGACCCATTCAGAGTCTGGTATGCCGCAAGATGCTTCTTTGACTATGGAACCTGTGGATGTCTCTACCTTGGATGGGTCCGGAGCCGCTGTGCAGGCAGCGGCTTCTGAGGGGGTATTCAGGCCTATGGACATTCATATCAAACCGATGCCATCTCTTTCATCCAGGCCAAAAATTCACACTACGCCTAGAAAACTGACGATCAAACCGCAGACTCAGGCCCATATGCCTCAAAAACAAATGCTTAGAATGGTTGAAGACCTTATTACCTTAATTAGGGGAAGCCAGCCTTCCCCCTCTAAGAGACCTAGAACTGATTTTCTTTCTGATTTTTCTGGTCAGGAATCTGATATTTCTGCTCCTTCTGATTACCATGAGGATTCTGATGCAGAGGAATCCATTCCCTCTGCTTCCCCTCCAGAAGATCTTTCTTTCGGTGAAACCTTGCATACTCATAGGGAGCATTTCTGCTGGGAAAGCCAGGACTACTCTGAGTCCAAAAAGAGACTTAGGGAATTCTTACACAGGCCTTTAGCTATCCCTCCTATTCTGGACATTGTAGATGATGCTTTTTTGGAATCTAGCCTTACCACAGACACTTTACCTCCAGCTCCCAGGAAACCTGACAGGGACTACAGAGTACCTGACTCACACAAGTTCCTCTTCAAGAATCCTTCTGCGGATCCAGAGGCCATTTCCCAAGGACCAAAAGGCATTAAGAATACTGCTGCCAAAAATCCTACCCCTTCTGACAGAGATTCTAGAGCCTTAGACAGATGGGGTAAGAAGGCATATACTTCTGCTACTTTGGCCATTAGGGCTTTAAATTGCCAGTTTCACATGTTAAAGTATCAGCAGCATATTATGGGACTACTTAAACAGAAAATGATGTTGATTCCTGACTGTGCTGAACACAAAGAATTTCAAGATTTAATGCATTCTGCAGAACAAGTTGGTAAACATACTTTGCAATGTGGTTTTGAAGCTTTAGAAGCATCTTGCATGGCTGCTGTCACTGGGTCTGTACTTAGAAGGCATGCTTGGCTTAAGGAACAAAACTTGCCAGATCATGTTAAAGCTAAATTACTGGATGCTCCCTTAAACCAAGACCGCCTTTTTGGCAACAAAGCAGAAGAAGTCCTCAAAAGGATGGAGGAAAAAGCTAAATCTGTGCAAACTGTTAAAGATTTCCTACAAGTACAGCCTCCCAGATTCAGTAGGCATTTGCCTTCAAAGAACTGGTCCTTTCCAGTCCCTTCCAGGCCTTCTCAGTCCAAACCCAGGAACAGCAGACCTCCCAGACTACAGTCTCAGGCTACGCACAGACCTAAGCAGTGGGGGGGCTCCCATTTCCAAAGCAGGGAATAGTAAGCCACCCCACTAGGGAAAAAAAATGGCACAATGACTTAACCATAACACTTTCAAGCCCTGCTCAACTACCTGCTCCCTTAGGAGGAAAGCTCACCCTGTATGCAAAAACTGGGAACTCATTACCCAGGACAAATGGGTTTTGAACATAGTCTCCCAAGGATACAGATTCCACTTCCACACACTTCCAACCCCAAATGGTTGGCCAGACCTACCCCCAAATCAATGGGCGGAGGCCCAACAACAGGTTCTCTCTCTTCTCAGTATCAGGGCTATTCAACCTGTCCCAGCAGATCAAAGGGGACTAGGTTTTTATTCAAGACTTTTTCTGGTACTCAGAAAAGACAACTACTGGCATCCTATCCTGGACCTCTCTATTCTCAACACCTTTCTGGTAGTTCCAAAGTTCAAAATACTGACTCTTCAACAACTTCTTCCTATGTTAGCCAAGGATGCCTGGCTGGCAACCCTAGACTTAAAGGAAGCTTACCTGCACATCCCAATAAGGGAATCTTGCAGGAAATACCTACGCTTCAGGGCAGGCTCCATGCACTATCAGTTCTCTGCACTTCCCTTTGGTTTATCTACTGCACCCAGGGTATTCACATAGTGTCTAGCTCCAGCCATTGCATTTTGCAGGCAGAGAAATATTCAAATTTACCCATACTTGGACGATTGTCTGTTTCAGGCAGAAAGCCAGGACTTGCTATTACAACACCTGGCATTCGTACAGAAACTTCTAACCTCTCTGGGGTACACCATCAACGAAAAGAAATCTCACCTAGTACCCTGCCAGCAGATTGTATTCCTGGGAGCAAGCTTGAACACAACTTCCCAGATGGCATTCCTCACTCCAGAGAAACAAGTTTGTTTGACAACCTACTTCAAACTATTGGCCACAAAACCCCAGCTATCGGCAAGGAAAATACTGCAAGCCCTGGGGTTCATGGCCTCTTGCATTCTATTAATTCCATATGCAAGACTGCATATGAGGAAACTCCAATGGTATCTAAAAAGCCTATGGTGTCAGGACCTGGAAACAATGATTTCTATCATTCTCTGTATGAAGACAGAGTTCCTTTGGTGGGTAGAGGCTTGCTAGCACAACAAGGGACTCCCTTTCACTCTACCCCCTGCCACCTAAACCCTAACAACAGACGCATCAGACTATGCATGGGGGGCTCACATGGCAGGGCAGTGCATTCAGGGCAAATGGAACCTGAGACAGATGCACCTGCATTTCAATCAAAAAGAAATGTTAGTTGTACAGAATGCTCTGACAGCCTTCAAAGACTGTATTCTTCCAGGACAACTATTGGTAAAGACAGACAACACCACAGTTATGTGGTACATAAACAAGCAGGGGGGAGCCCACTTGTACCCTCTCTGCAGACTGGCCATGGTTCTGTGGAGCACAGCCTTGAGCTACCAAGTACACCTACAGGCACAATTCCTGCCAGGCAAACTAAATTCTCTGGCAGACTACTTAAGCAGAAATCTCATGGACCCACACGAATGGAAACTAGAACCCAAAATATTCAACCTCTTGAGGAACAAATGGGGTCTCCAGAGGTAGACCTGTTTGCCTCTCCTCAGAACTACCAATTGAACAAATTCTGCACAAGAACTCCCCACAGTCAAGCTTGGGAAGTGGATGCCCTGTCCTTTACCTGGGAAAGCCTCTCGGTTTATGCCTTTCCCCCTCTGCCTCTCCTCTCGAAGGTTCTACTAAAGATCAAACAGGACAATACAAGGACAATATTGATTGCACCAGACTAGCCACACCTGCACTGGTACCCCCTCTTGCGCAGTATGACACTGCTGAAACCATGGCTCCTGCCCCAGACCCCTTCCCTGCTGTCCCAGCAGGCGGGCGAGATTCTGCACCCTCAGATTCAAACCCTGAACCTTGCAGCCTGACTAATTCCCTGAGCTCTCCTCTAGCATCCCTCAGTAAGCAGATGCTGGATATCATTCTGGAAGCAAGGAGGCCTAGTACTAGAAAATCCTATGCTGAAAAGTGGAAAAGATACTGTTCCTGGAGCCAGGCTCAGGGGATGGGCACAACGGTGCCCAGCTTACCTAATATTCTACAGTACTTAACAGAAATGCTCCACAAGGGCCTATCATTCTCGTCAATTAAAATTCATGCCCCTGCCATTTCAGCACATTATAATACTGAGCCACCCCTCTTCTCTCACCCCTTGCTAAAAAATTCCTTTGAGGGGCCAAACATTTTAAGACCCCCCAGGAGAGCTCCCACTCCAGCCTGGGACCTTAACTTTGTATTGGAAAAGCTCACTCTTCCCCCCTTTGAGCCAGCTGCAACAGCAGAGTTGAAATTCCTTTCTTGGAAAACAGCTTTCCATCTAGCCATCATTTCAGCAAGAAGAGTGTCTGAATTACAGGTCCTCATGGCAGTGGAACCCTTCATTATCTTCCATGCGGACAGGGTTTCCCTCAGGACTACTTCTTCTTTTATGCCCAAGGTGGTGTCTAGTGTGGCCCTAAATCAGTCCATTCATTTGCCTATTTTTTTTCCCTAATCCACAAAACAAAGGTGAACGAATACTGCACTCTCTGGACGTGCACAGACAACTTCGATTTTACTTGGACAGGACTAAGCCTCTCAGGAAATCTGTACAGCTGCTAGTTGGCTTTGCTGCAGGGGCAGAGGGGAAGGCCATTTCAAAGCAAACCATCTCCAAATGAATAGCCCATTGCATTCATTTCTGCTACAAGCACCATGGAAACCTCCCCCACAGGGGATAAGATCACATTCCACCAGGGCTGCATCTACCTCTGTGGTTTTTCTCAGAGGAGCCCCTACCATGGACATCCTAGAAGCTGCTACCTGGAGCTCTGTACCTACCTTCACCAAGCATTACCACATGCCTATCTATTCTAAATCCAGAGCTGGATTTGCCACTGCCGTCTTGCAGGGCTTAATAGCTGGCCCTAATGCTCTTTAACTTTCTCTTCCCTTCTTTAGCTTTTGGAATCAACCCAAATGTGATGACTGCAACAGTGAAACACAAAGAACATAGTACAGTTGTGTACACTTACCATAAATGTAGATGTTCGAGTGTATTCACTGTTGCAGTCCTGGTTACCCTCCCTCCAGCCCCCTGACTTCTCTTGGCTCTACCTTCCTTCTTGTTTGGTATATTTATTTTTTCGGTGTATTTGCTTTTTGAAGGGGGTGTACCATACCATATAATTGCTTCCTATTGTGGAGGCACCTGACATCTGGGGCAAGAAAAACTGATGTAATGGCGTCGGCTGCATGTTTTATACCCCTGACGACCTGATGTCATGGAAGAAAAGACAGCATCTGATGCAGAAATTCAAAGACTCTGGTATTCAGGCCAGCTGAGGGCTACCTGCAGGCAGATAACCCAAATGTGATGACTGCAACAGTGAATACACTCGAACATCTACATTTATGGTAAGTGTACACAACTGCACTTTTTTTGCCCTTAAATCCACACTGATGTTCACTAATTAATTTTGGAAGCAAATTTGCTAGCCTGCTTGCTAAGATGACTCTAGATACTTTATAATCATGACATAATATTGATATTGTCCTAGAGGAACATGGGATGGGTGGGTCTTTCTCCTCCTTCTTCCACACTGTCACTACTGCTGTCTTCTAAGAGTATGGAATTTTACCTGTTTCTCTGATTTCATTGAACAACCTAGTCTGGCTTGCTACTATTTTATCTCCTAGTTCTTTCCATAATTCTACTGGCAATCCCTCCTTTCCAGTAGATATGCTTTTCACTTGCCTCTTTATTTTATACATCCTCCATTGTAATAGGTCTTGTTAATGCTGTTTTCCCCTTCTGTTACCCATGTTAGAGCCAAGCCCTCAAAGAATCTGTACACCTTTCCCCCAAGTCCTTTGGCTCAATGCATTTTTATATAACTCAGTATAATACTGCTTAAACAGATTACTAATCTCTTTGGTGTCCCTAACTATCCCCTCATCCTTGATTCTACCATTTTGTAAATACTTCTTTCTAATTTCTTTCTATTGAAGTTTACTCTATATAACATTTGGTTCATAGTGGAGTTAACACTGTAAAAGGCTTTCAACACAAGTTGTCTGTCACCTCGAATCTTGTCAGTTTCATCCTTCCAGTCCTCAGTTAGTCCCACTAATTCTGCTCTTTCACCCTTTCTTGCTCTCTTAGTTTATTCTCCCTTTGTTGCAACTCTACAGTTCTCTACATTCTGCCCTTATCTTTATCTTCCAAACCTTCAATTATTTCTTTTCCTATTCCCAGAATTCATTTTCCAAGCTGTCTTTGTATTTCCTTCACATCCCTTTCTAATCACAAAGCATATTTCAGAGAAAGCCATCTGTCTTGCAGACAGGCTCAGCAGATCTACCCTGATGCCTCAGAAGTGGTATCTCGATCTAGCAGTTTCTCATCCAATATTTGACTACCAGAGCCGTCTGTGCTCCAATCTCTTTGAATCCCTCACCAATATAAAGTGCAGCAACTACTTTGCCCTGATCCCTCAAGAAGGACAGTTCTTGGAAAAGACAGTCTGGTTGGACAGTGGACCATCAGGCCTCTCTATGCCTTTCCCCCCATTCCTCTAATGTCTGGATTCTTACAGAAAGGGGCAACATGTAAAGCAACAGTAATCATCATTGCCCCATATTGACCAATGGCAAATTTGTTTTCTCTTGCTCAGGCTTCATGTGACAAGGCACTCGTGGCTTCTACTTCCCTGTCCAGCTCTCATATCACACCTGTCTAATCAATAGCATCTGGACTTACTGAACTTAAAACTGACCTTATAATTTCTCCAGTTCTAATGATGGACAGAGACCATTTCTTGTCCAAGTGTATGGTTCAATATCTGTGTGCATCTAAAAAGAATCCACTTTTAGTGTTTACAAGAATAAATGGAAATATTTCTTTTTTTCGGTGGCACAACAGGGCATTGATTCCGCCGCATCAATTCCAGAAATCCTTCATTTTCATTCAGACTTGCTTGATAAAGGTTCCATTTATTCAACAATCAAGACTGTTGGCTTCTGTATCCATTTTCCATAATAGCACTTTGTTTGGCTAACCACAAGTTGTGTAAAGGTTTTCTAAAAGTAGCATTTCTATTACATCCACCTGTTAAAGAATTGTTTCCACCCCACAACTTCAGTTTTGTGTTAGAAGCTATAACTAAGTTCCCAGCATCATCAGCACAGCTAAAGTTTCAGTCCTTTTGATGGCAGTCTTGATCACCCTATTTATTTCCCAGTTTTCTACCCAAATCATGCTAACTGTAGAGAGTCCTTTCTTCATATCCTAGATGCTCATAGGCACTACAGATTCTGTCTTCATAAAACAAAAACTTTCAGGAAAGACAATCGTTTATCTCTTTTGTCTCATACAAACTGGGACAAAAATTGTCTAAGATTACCTTTTTTTTTTAAACAAGAAACATCTTTATTGAATTATCACTTATGACAGAGACACTAATACATTTTCATAAATGAAAACATCATGTATAATATTCTATATAGTCATTGTGGGTTAGGCATTACATAGCTGTTTCAGTTCCTCCACCAAAACTTTATTCTGCATGTATTATTCCCACAATTCCTATTTTTCTATGTAATTTGCTCCTACCCTTTTCTAAAGATCCTACTCCAGTTCTTTTATCTCTGTTACTATATTCACTACTTCTACTACTGTTGGTGTAGACTTTTATTTCCATTTTCTAGCAATTTCTTTTTTGGCAGCCAGCAGGATGAAGTGCAGCAAGGTCTCAATATGTATAGGCAACTATGATTCTGTCTCACAGCTCCAAAATTAAATCTGATGTTGTAAATCTTCATTCATTTCTTACTGATAGGACTTCGGTTCTGTCCTCAGAACCGACACGGCCGGTACCAAGCCGCCAAAATCTCTCAGCTAAGACATACCCACAATGCTCCCTCTTATAGTCTCTTCAGATCTCGTTTCCGCGTTCCTCGTCAGACGTGCCAAGCCTTCTCTCAAGCTAAGTGTAGCTTTTTTTGTGTTTTTTTTTTTGTAGTTTTATCGACTAATTACCTTCCCTTACCCAGTTTTTTTTTCTAAGGTTATTTCTTGTTCCTAAACTCTGTATTTCCTGACTAAACCCTACCCAATACATTGGTAGTTCTTTCATACCATGGTTGGTACTACTCATTCTTCCCTACCTTGGTAGACCCTTCTCTTACCTTTTTGGTATTTCTTAGTATCATTGCTGGTACTCCTTCCAAGCTATCTGTATAAAAAAAAGAGAGAATTTCACCCTCCTTACTTTAACTTTTTGCTGTTGTTTGGTAGATATTTTTTTTTTGTTGGATATAGTACTAGTGTGTTATAATGTCGATAAGGCTAAGCTTGGGTTCAAGCAGTGTGATAAGTGTGGGCGTAAGAAGCCCAACTCAGACGGTCATGCCTGGGGTGTTTATTGTTTGGGCATTCACCACATTAATGTAGCTTGTGATATTTGTTCTAGCTTCAGCAACTGTACGTTGGCTGAACGTAAGAACAAGCTTATTCTGAAGGGTATGTTGAAAACACCCTTCTTGGAGGCTCTTTCTGGGATGGTGGTCTCACCACCTCCTACGCACAAGGATGTGAAAAAGCATATAGAGAAACAGAGTCATTCGGTTCTGACATCTCTGTCCTCCTCGGAACCGAGACGACACCAGGCTTCTCCCAGGCCGTCGGCGCAGACAGCTTCGGCACCAGGGTCCCTGTCTTCTCCCTTGGTGCCGACCTTGATTATGACACAGGCTCCTACCACTGTACCAGCATCGACACCATCCCCCTCGGTGCCGACCTTGATTATGACACAGGTTCCTACCACTGTACCAGCATCGGCACCATCCCTGGCCACAGTGTCGATGTCTTACACAGCTCCACCAATAATGACACCTGCAGTTCCATTGACTGAGCACCTTGCCAGAACCAGGTACTCTCCTTCTTATGACCAGAATCTCCATCTTTAGCTTCCTTCAGATCCACCAGGAGTCTTTCGGAACAAGATGTAGTGAGGGTTGTGGACCAACCTTTGGAAGCTAGAGGATTACCGACCCTGACTAGGTCTTCCCTCCCTCTAGGAATGGAAACTGTCACAGCATATTCACCTGTCTATCCTCCTCCGACCTCCTCCCAGGTCTCAGAGACCTCGGTACTGATATCCATCCCGGTGCATTCTGTCTCGGCTCCGACAGCAGAGGGTTCCCTGTCAGCATCGGCAACTCTTGGTGCCACAGCTCCTTTGGAACTGGTGCACTCTCACAGCAGTGATTGGGCTGTCAGCACTGTGACACCTAGTTCAGCGCTGATTTTTTCTGTGGTGCCGTCTACGGTCATGGCTCTCCTGGCAGCTATTGGTCCTCTCAGAGCTCCTCACCTGGAGGTGGGCTCCTCGGGGCAGCATGCGACCCCAGTTCCGAGGTCATCCTTGTCTGTTCCGGGCTCCCATCCCTCCTTGGGCGGGCCTGCTTTCCAGGTGATGGAGAGGGTCCTCACTTCAACAGGCTCGCAGTTGGCACCATTGGCATCGGAACCAGAACCCCCACTAGCATGCAGCTGTCCCAACCTCCTACTCTGGGATCTCGAGCACGGGAGCCGCAAGACCTTCACTTGAAGGGAACCCTTTCTCTGGAGTCCTCCTCAGAAGACCCCACTCGGGAGCCACCCCAGAAGAAACTTTGCAAGAGGAAGCATCTTGATTCCCCTGAGGAATCGATCACCGAAGACACTGATTACGATGAGGGAGAAGGGTCTCCACGGTCTCCCCTGGAAGACGTCTCATTTGGAGACATTCTCGAGATCTTCAAGCAGCGGGGAGACTGGAAGCCCTCCAATCCTTTTTTGGAGGAATTGGTGTTCTTGCAGGCTTTCTGTGCTTGACCATCTACTTCCTGGGTGACCCCACCTGCAGATGAGCTCATTAAGCATATTGTGCAATGTGCCTGGAAGGACCCGGACAACATAAAACCTGTCCACCGGGGCCAGATAAAATTTTGTCCAATCCTGAAGACCAACCCAACTGGTCCAAACAGCTAGTAGTAGATTCCATGGTCATGGCGGCGGCCACCAAGAGGAAACTGACAGAAGATAGTTCCACTGTTCATCCCCCAAACAGGGAGTCTCAGGCTATGGACAGACTGGGGAAGCAGACCTATGCTTCAGCGACCTTTGCCATTTGGTCGCTGAATTACCTGGCACATTTTACTCACTTCCAAAGAGAACTAATCTCAGAAATGTCTGCCTCTTTGGCGGGGGTACTGCCTGAGGAGGTGCATGATACTGTTGCCTCCCAGCTAGCTACCCTAGAATCCATCTTGAACTCCTCGATGTGCTTGATTTCTCACACTACCGAGGGGGCAGCTTGAGCAGCCGCATCGGGCATCGTCATGAGATGGCATGCTTAGATGCGTTTGTGTGACTTCGTGGACCCTTTCAATTCTTCCTTTGTCAAAGTGCCTGTTGACGAGTCTTCCCTTTTTAGTCCGAAAGTAAGAGACACACTATCATGTAGTGAGAATGACGGAAAGGGCATACATTTTTCCACCCCTCCCCCCCCAGAGATCCTACTCTAGGAATCAGAAGGGAGGAAAATTGTGGTTTAAGAAGTCCCAAGGATCTTTTCGTGACACTTGTGATGAGCAATCCCCTGGGGAGACTGGGCAACTCATCCAGAGGACATTCCCTTTATGGGCAGAGGGGGTACATGCAACCAAGGCGCTAGGGATTCCTTCTCTGGCCGACCCTTCCAGCACTCCTGAACAGCTGCCCGATTGCTTTCCTCTGGAAGCAGAAGGGGGCGATTCTGTCTGCACCTACAGGCCTGGCAACTCATAACAACGTACGCGTGGGTGCAGAGAATAATATCCAGAGACTATCATATCCCTTTCAATCTCACTCCCAGTCGCATAAAAAGAATCCCCAATGTACCACCCAGTCAGAGGGAGGCTGCAGCCATAGAAATCAAAAAGCTGCTAAGAAAAAGAGTCATCCAACCAGTCCCACCAGACCAAATAGGATCTGGGTTTTGCTCGAGGTTCTTTTTAGTGCCAAAATAGACAGGGGACTGGAGACCAATCCTGGATCTCAGCCTACTAAACAAATTAATCAAACCTCAAAAATTCCGGATGGTCATGGTGCAGTCCATTCTCCCCTTTCTGGGGAAGGACAACTGGATGTGCTCTACAGACCTCCAGGATGTGTATTACCACTTAAGATGGACAAACGCTACTGGAGATTTCTTCGCTTCCAGCTGGGAGCCAATCACTACCAGTTCAGGGTACTGCTCTTTGATCTCTTGACAGCCCCCAGAGTTTTTACCAAATGTATGGTAGTCGTAGTAGCTCATCTCTGACTACAAGGATTCCAGGTGTTTCGATATCCAGACTATTGGCTCCTCACTGCCACGGGTCTATATTGAAACATCGAACGCTGAAAACAGCGAACGATGTTTCATTGACACATTTTCAGTGAAAGCTGAAAATGTCGAAACCACAGAACAGCAATTTCTTTCCTAATTGTACCCCCCCCCCCCAAAACCAGTAAACAACTAAATACACATATGCACGTAACCCAACCATACATCTAACGGAAAAAAAAACAGTAAACATTTTAAAACATATGCACTTACCTTAACCCACACCCTAACCCTAAGGTCAGTAACTCTTGCACATTTACATAAACGGTTCCAAACACATACACACTTACCTTAACCCTAATTCTACCCCCCCCCCAAAACAAAAGTAAACAGCTGAAAACACATACACACGTAACTCAACCATACATCTAACGCAAAATAAAAAACAGTAAACACTTTCATACATATGCACTTACCTTAACCTGCACCCTAACCCTAAGGTCAGTAACTCTTGCCCATTCAGGCTCGGGAGCTATACCGGACAAGGGACCACACTACACTGCAGAACACAGCAAAGCAACGAAGCGGTTCCCAGAGAAAGAATTTGCTAAACAGCCACTTTGCTGTTTTGCCTGTTCGCTCTATATGTGTCGATGAAAACACATTCGACAAAATGCGTTTTCATCATTCTAATAGGAACCCACCACCATGACCAGGAATCTTCTCATTCTCAGTCTCTCTTACACTCAAGGCCTTGCTCTTTTTCTAGGTATCACAATCAGTATGGAAAAGTCAAAAATGTCTCCAACAAAATCACTGGAATTCATTGGAGCGATCTTCGACACAACGTGCTGTCAAGCTTCCCTTCCTCCTCACAGACTTTCAAAAATAGGAAACCAGATTCAAGTCCTCCTTCCACAGACGTTTGTGCCAACACGCCTTGTAGTACAACTATTGGGCTCTATGGCAGCAACCATTACCCTAGTACCACTGGCGAAGTTGCATATGAGACTATTACAGTGGCTCCTTTCATCACAATGGTCGATCTTAACCCACCCACTCGACCATATGATACGCCTTACAAACCTTTGCAAGAAAGAAATGCTATGGTGGATGAAGCCAGAAACAATTCTTTGGTGTCGACCATTCTGTCTCCCCCAGCCCAGGGCCACGTTGACCATAGATGCTTCCCTGTTAGGCTGGGGGGGGGTCATTTCCAGGGAAAGACAGTCCAAGGCACCTGGTCCCCCATAGAGACCAATTTGTACATAAATGTCCTGGAATTGTGGCAGTTCTCTTAGCGTTGCAAGCGTTCCACACATCCCTTCCATCCTGGACCATTGTAATTCAGTCAGACAACATGTCAGTCGTCTGGTACATCAACAAACAAGGCGGAACCAGGTCTTACCCCCTGTGTTGGGAAGCCATGAGAATATGGCATTGGGTGATGGCTTCCAACCACTTTCTCATAGCACTGCACATTCCCAGGAGTTCCAATCTTATTGCAGACAAACTTAGCAGGAACATTTTGATGCCTCACGAGTGGCCCCTCAATCCGATAATAGCGGCTCAAATCTTCCGCCGCTGGGGCAGGTCATACTGTGACCTGTTTGCTTCACCCCTAAACAACAAATGCAGAAGCTACTTTGCCCTGATCCCCCCTCAGGGGGAGTCACCAAGGGATGCTCTGATGCACGATTGGCCCCTGGGTCTACTGTATGCCTTTCCCTCGTTTCCCCTTATCCCGAAATTTCTACAGAAAGCTCAAAGGTTGAGAAGCAAATTGATCCTCATTGCCCCTTATTGGCCCCATCAAGTCTGGTTCCTATTCTTATGGCCTCACCTGATTCACAGTGGATCCTGGATCAATCTCAAGGACTGCTGTCTCATCCTCAGAGACTGATTCACCTCAGTCTCCACAGCCTCAAGCTCACAGCTTGGTTTTTCCACTTCTGATGATTGCCAGGCTACCTGATATTTCATCCCCTGTTCGCGAGATCCTACTGGCTTTGCACAAACCATATACCAGAAAAATGTATTTCAGTAAGTTGACTAGGTTCTCTAGATGGGCCAAAGAACATAACATGGACTCCTTTTCTATGCCTATTCAGAAGATCCTACAATATCTCACTACCTTGTTGCATGCAGGAGATTCGGCATCGATGATTACAGTACATTTGGCAGCTATTGCAAATTTTCACAATGGAATTGACAATTCATCTATGTCACACCGACTGTGCAAAAACCTTCATGAAAGGAGTATTACATATTAAACCTCCTGTCAAGCTTCCTATAGAGCCATGGGACTTGACTTTGGTGCTTCAGTCGTTAATAAGTCCTCCTTCTGAGCCTTCTAACTCCTTTGATATAAAATTTTTGTCTTGGAAAACTCTGCTTCTAGTAGCCCTTACCTCAGCAAGAAGAGTATTCGAGTTGCAGGCCTTGAGTGTCAAGAGACCATACTTGATTTTCCATAGGGAAAGAGTTTCTCTATGTACTGACCCCTCCTTTTTGCCCAAGGTCATTTCTGGTTTCTCCATCAACCAATCTATTGACCTACCTGTTTTCTTTTCCCACCATTCAAATAGAGGGGAATACCTTCTGCATACCTTGATGTTCATAGGCAACTTCGCTTCTACTTGGACAGAACTAAATCTTTCAAAAAAACGGATCAATCGTTTGTAGCTTTTGCAGGGCCCAGAATGGGTAAGCCTGTTTCCAAAATGACTTTATCTTCTTGGCTCAAACATTACTTTCATCTACCATCAAAACAAAGTGTCCTTGCCTTCCAAAATAAAGGCATACTCTACTAGATCGATAGCTACCTCATTGGCCTTTCATTTCAGAGCCTCTATGGATGATATCAGTGCAGTAGCCACTTGGGCAAGACCTCATACCTTTATCACTCATTACAAACTGGATTTGGCCTCCAGGGGAAGAGCATCATTTGGTTCTTTGGTGCTCAGGAATATCCTTCCTTAGGGCCACTCAGGACTCAAGTAGCCAGGGACTTGGTCCTATCAGTAAGGAATGAATGAAGATTTACAGCATCAGATAAAGAAGTTATGTCTTACCATAACGTTCCATCTGTGTTGTAGATCTTCATTCCTTCATTACTTCCCACCCTCCTTCCCCCTGCCTGGACTCCTGGTGGACTTTAGGATCTCTTTATTAGTTAGGATATCTGCTCAGACAGAGCCTCCTACTATCACTATTATTCTTTCTGTACTATAAGGGCGGGCAAACTCGATCTGAAGAGACTATGAGAGGGGTATTGTGGGTAGGTCTTAACTGAGTTTTTGGCTGGCGTGAGCTTGGTACCGGCCGTGTCGGTTCCGAGGATGGAACCAAAGTCTTATCAGTAATGAATGAATGAAGATCTACAACACAGATGGAACATTATGGTAAGACATAACTTATTTTTTTCTTAGTTACACCTGTTTGCTTACCCGGTATTTCTAACAGAGTAGTCTGAAGGAATTTTTAAAGTGTGCCCACTCATTACACTCTCCAGGTATGTTCCCAATTACCTCTTCCTTCCCCATCATGCCTCCAACATTTGCTGTTTTCCTGAGGAAAACCTCTTTGGAGTCTAAAAATACCTAGGCAAACACCTCCAATCAAAGATCTTAAATCTTCTAGACTTTGTTGCAAATTTGGGAGCTATATATATATATATATATATATATATATATATATATATATATATATATATATATATACTTCCATTGTTTCTTTGTGAATTGCTTATCCAGTCTCTTCCTAATCCTTTCTAATCTCCTCTGATTGAGTCCTATCGTTATCATGCAATATTTTATATGTCTTACTAATTATCCCTTTTTTAACAGGAGCTTCTGTTCTAGATTCTACTAAAAACTCTACCAGTGCTTGTCTTATATGTAGGATCCCCCTATTCCTTTCTGTTTGCCTATACTCTGATATCAGTCCTGAATATGGGGGGCAGTCTCTAGCCTGCAGTCCAAATGAATTTTTGGCCTCTTTCCATTCTATTACCTTTCCCTCTCTTAATTATTTGTTCCCAATACCTTGGTTCCTTTGCCAGTTTTCTAGAGTAAATTCTATCTCCCTCTTGCCTACTCTTTGCACCCCTAATTGCAGTCATCCCTATTGGCAGAATCTCCTTTCTCCAGTCCCGTGTTGGCTTAGCTCTTAGAATACTTTCTGCTTTATGAATATAATATTCTGTATGGTTAATTTTATTCTCCTTAAGGATCTGCATCCAAAATCCCAGTCTCTCCATATTTCGTGACTCCCATTTCATCATCCTCCCTTTCAACTTTGAGGTATATGCTATGTGTAGGATCCTGCCTTAGCTCAGGTAATCCCACACAATGTTATTCTGTTGGACTCTTGTGACCCCCCTCCCCCAATAAAATCCTTCAACTTTTTATTAATAGTTATCCACAATGTATGTTCTATAGTTACCTTGTCTAGATGGCTTTCTGATTGCATTTCCTACCAGGTCATTTGTTGCTTCTGCTGCCATTTTCAGAAATACTTCTGTGAATGGAATTTGTTCTGCAGCAACTTGGTCAAGGTTGTATACCTTTACCAAATATTATAAGTTGGACATTTTATCGAGGTCTAGGGATTCCTTTGGAACAATAATCCTAAATGGGTATGCTCATGATGCCACTCATGATTACATGTACTGTAGCTTGGGATTGTTAACCATCAGAAGGATTGGATGGACAGGATGAAAAGGATAAATTAATTATGTACTTACCATAACACTGGATTCTTTTCATCCTAGTATGTTCGATACAATAATCCTCCCACCATCCCCCTTTCAGATTGTCAATTTTCAGGGATCTGGCAGAGCATTTGGAAGATCTTATGCCCATCTATCCTGCATTCTTTCATATATTATGTCCTGTGCTGTTAGGCAGCAAACTTGACCAAGGAAAATTAGTAGCTATGGGGATTATGAGCAGAAAAGATCTTAAAGTAGCTCAAGGCTTGCAGCTTTAGTATGGCCATATTGGACCTGGCAAGCGTCTTGTTACTCCATCATTCATATCGGACAGAGTAGGATGAAAAGAATCCAGTGTTGTAGTAAGTACATACCTTTCATTTGCTAATATTATGTATATTATACACATATTATTTGTGCGATACTGAAGTCTGAACAGTGGTATCTAATTTGAGACATATATTTAGTTTAAAAATTATGGTAGAAGAAATGAGTAGGGCTTGGATGGGTCACCAGTATGATCTGTTTCAGTCCCTATCTCATAAAACAGTTAATTATTTATATAGCATTCTAGTGTGATAGGAATATATTTTATGTTATGCGGTAGTTTCAATTTTAGAATCCTTAACTTTATTTATTTATTTAATAAAAAACGAACAGCTAAAAACACAAATTGACTTTATTACATAAACATCCAGCTAGTAAGCACTTTCATTCACTTCATGGAACTTCTTCAGACCAAGTTGCAGAATGAACACACTTATTTACAATACCATAAATGCACTTAGAGAGTTTGTTAGAAAATTAAATTTAAATTGGTTATTTAAAGACTGTAACAACTCTAATAAGGTTCAGGAAAAACCATTATTCAGAAACCCTAGCATGTTTATATCCAATTCTTGGCCCAGAATCAGAAGCTTTTTTGGTAACGTGAGAATGATGTGAGAAAATTATTGTATGACAAAAGTGAACCTGTATTTTATAATTTAAACAAAGAAGAAAAAAATGCATTGTTTGAGTTAAAAAAATGACACTAAGCAGTATATTATTAAAGCAGATAAAGGCAATGCAGTTGTGGTGCTTAATACATTTTATGTAGAAAAAATTACCTTGATGCTAAATCATGACAAGTTTTACCAAATAACAACATGGGCATCTGTTAAAAAAGTATATGGAGTTGTTGATGCTTGTATAGAAGAATGGTTTTTAGATAATTTGATTGACAAAGAAACAGTGGAGTTTTTTAGGGTAGAAAAACCCAAACGAGGAAGGTTTTTTTGTACTTCCTAAAATCCATAAAAACTTGAATTGCCCTGATTTTAGGCCGATAGTAGCCAGTCAAGGCAGTAAGATGGAACCTCTAGCCATCTTTCTTAGATAAATATTTACAGAAGTTAGTCGTACAAAGTAAATCTTATATTAAAGATTGCTTTGAATTTAAAATTTTAGTGAAGAATGTGAAAATAGATGATTCCATATGGTTGGTTACAGCAGATACTGCTTCATTATATGCAGTCATACCAAATGTAGAAGGGTTGGAAATGGTGAATAGGGAGCTGTGTACTTCAGGATTATTTAACACTAGACAAGTGAGATTGTTCACAGAAATGTTGGATGTTATTTTATCTTATAATTTTTTTGAGTATAATGATGAAATATACAGACAGAAAAATGGTGTAGCTATGGAGGCGGCTATGGCCCCCAGCTATGCAAATATAGTCCTGATGAACTGGGAAAAGAAGTTATTTTAGAATCAGTTTTTGCAAAACATATTATCATGTACAGACGTTTAACTGATGGTTTGTTTTTTATTTGGGAGGGATCCAAAAAAGAACTTAGATTTTATAAAACGTGAATGAATCCACGAGTTACCTTTGGTTGACATTTAATTGTAGGAAGGAGAACATTAATTTTTTGGACCTGAATGTGTATAGATCTAGCAATGCTTTAAAAGTTAAGATTTATTATAAGGAAGTGCAAAGTAACAGCTATCTTCACTACAATAGTATGCATAAGTTTAGCCTGAAAAAAACATAGTGAAGGGGCAATTCACTAGAATAAGCAGGTTAATAGATGAGGCAGTATTTTTTGAAAAAGAATATGAAGAACTTAAAAGGAAATTTCAAGAACGAGGGTATCCCAAGGACATTATTAACAATTCTTGGAAGGAAGTAAAAAATGTAAGGGAACATAAGGTAGCAAATGTAAATAGCATGTCAAAAGAAAATGAAAATAATTTTTCCCTAGCATGTGTTTTAGACAATTTAGTAGATGAAAGTAAAATCAAAGGAATAATCAAGAATAATTGGAGATTCTTAATGGATTTTCAAGAAATTAAAAATGTTATAGGGGAGACCCTGTCTTTGTCTCTAAAAGAGGAAGGAGTTTAAAAGACTTTTTTAAGAAAAGGAATTTATGCTCAAGTATGCCTGGTGTGTTGGAAGTGGGGATGAAAAGATGTAACAGTTGTAAGTTATGTCAATATATGAAAGAAGTTAAGAATTTTGTAGTGACAGCAAGAAGTTTTGAAATTAGGTTGAATAATTTGTATAATTGCAGGTCTAAATATGTGGTATACATGGCTCTGTGTGAATTATGTCCAGCATTCTATGTAGGAAGAACCATTAGAGAATTCTACATGCGAGTGAATGAACTTATAAGAGCAGTGGACAAGACTGATGTAAGCAATGCCTTGGCAAAACATGTTAAGCAAAAACATTTGTTAGAAAAAAATAAGGGATGCTTCAAATTTGTAATTGATTAAGTTAATGGTTTTGATCATAGGTTTGATGCAGAAGATGAACTGGACTGGAGAGAATATTGCTGGCAGATCAGGCAGAATGTATGTGTATACTCTGGTTTAAATGATAGGGAAAACTTTAAAGTTGTTCTTAGAAGGAAAGGGTTAAGGCATTAAGTGCTTTAGGTCACATGTTATTGTTATTAAGTACTTAATAAGTGCGTTCATTATACAGCTTGGTCTGAAGAAGTTCCATGAAGGGAATGAAACCGCTTACCAGTTGGATTTTTATGTAATAAAGTCAATTTGTGTTTTTAGCCATTCATTTTTTATTTTGCCTTTTTACGGCTATTTTATTTGTTTGTTTGGAAGTTTCGTGAGATATTGTTATTTATTTATTTATTTGTCTTTTGTTAACCAGGTTAGTCCAACTGGGCTGGTGGCCCATTTCCAGTTGAGACCCGAGAAGAAAAGCTCCACACAAAGAAAAAAGCAACAGCGTTTACATAAGCAGTAAAGTGAATTTGGATACCTAACTACATATATTCATATCATATATGAATATGATTACAAAGCAAAAAATATTCATACAATAATGGAGCTTAACAAAGCATAAAATTCAGCAAAAACAATAGCTGAATATTACAAGAGGTAGAAACCTGTAGTAAAAAATGTAGATTTATAATAGGTCATCAGAAAAAAGCCCTTAAAACATCTTTAATGATTAAACCAAGTTAGTAGAGAGGAAGTAGAAGTAATTAAATAGAGAGATAGAATAGAGCAGTGGGGAATAAAGTTTAAGAGAGTCAAGGGAGTAAAAGAATGCACATGTGAGAAGAGGTGGACGGGGAAGTATAGTAGCAGGGAAGAGAAAAGATGAAATTTAGGTATATTATTGCTCAGCTGGACAGCTGAGGTACCACAGTACTAGTATTTATAAAAGTTATATTACAGTCAGGAGAGGATAAGTGTTATAGTCTAACCATTGGGTGAGTATAAGTTAGGTAGGGTGGTGACAGGTGCAGGAGGGAGAGTTAGCAAGTTAGCTCTTCAATTTTCTTTTGAAATGAAATGAAGATTGGATAGAACATATATTGGTAGGGAGTTTTTTTTCCTATTGTTTTGTTAGGCCTGTAGGTATCAAATAGCTGTTGATCAGTGCTATGGAGAGATTGCTAAGGTTTGTAAAGGGATAGGAGTGTGGACAGGGAGGGACAGTCTGCAGGCTTGTAAAGTAAAGAATGTGTCATCTAAAGATGAGAAAGATGGAGTAGTTGAGGGAACTCAAGCCACTGTTGTTGTTTAAGGCAAGGCAGTGATGGGATTTGTAAGGGAAGTTACAGGCAGATCTGGCTATTCGGTTGTATGTTTGTTCAAGTTTGGTTAAAGATTTGCTTGGAGGTGAGTAAATGTAGGGGAAGCATAGAGTAGGAGGGGAAGAGGTAGGCTTGGGTTAGTGAAGTCCTTGAGGGGATGGATAAGAATTTTTCGTTTCTATACAAAAGACCAAGTTTTTGATTGGTCTTTTTGATGGCTTGTTGGATATGAAGGTCAAATTTCAGTTGATCGTCAATTGTAATTCCTAGTAGTTTGGTATGACAGTCAGCATGAATGATGGTGTTGTCTATGGAAGAGAGTCTGAAGAAAGTTTTAAGGTTGGACATAGATTTTGGAAGGAAAAGATGAAGCTTAGTTTTCTTTGGGTTAAGGATGAGTTGGTTATTGATTAACTAGAGTGTAGATTGTTAATAGAAATATTAAAGAGAAGGGGGCCTAGAATGAATCCTTGGGTACACCTATTTGGATAGGTAAGAAAGGTGAGCAGGAGGTCTGCCATCTAACAGATTGCTGTGTGTTATTAAAATAACTAGAGAAGCAGAGACTAATGGATGAAGAGGGATTGAGTTCAGATAGTTAAGTAAGAAGCTTATGGTGGGAGACGGTGTTGAATGCCTTGGAGAGGTCAAGGAAAAGGCAAAACAACAGTTTATTGTTATCTCTTGGCTCTTCTATAGTCTGGGTGAAGGATAGAATGGCTTTGGATGTGCTGTGGTGGGGCCTAAATTCATGTTGAGAGGGGGTGATGAGATTTTCCTGGAGTAGATATTTAAGAAGTTGTCTATGAATGCATTTCTCTAGAATTTTTGAGAGAGGGGAGAAAATGGCTATAGGTGGAAACTGGAAAGGTCTGTGGAGTTACCTCCTTTATGAAGTGGAATTGTATAGAAGGATTTCTAAATTTCTGGGACTGAGGATTGTTTGATAGAATGATTGATAAGGATTGAAACAAGATATGCTATAGTATTGGCTGCAAGTTTGAGAAACTGGGGGTGTAGGTTGTTGAAGGAAGAAGAATAAGGTTTAAGTTTCTGCAAAAGGCATTTTATGTAAGCAGTGGGAACAGGTTTCATGGGAAGGCTGAGTGGAGGCAGGTGGTGGGGGAGTGTGGGGGGGTTGGATTGGCTAATGTTGGCAGGGGTTAGTTTGCAGATAGAGTCTATGAAGTAATTGTTTAGTAGGGTGTCCAGTTCAAGAGGTGATTTACTGAGGAAAGGGTTGGGGGTAGAAGGTTTCCTCAGATGGAGAATATTGTTCATAGTGTACCAGACTTTTTTGGGGTTTGAAGTGTGGGTAGATTGTGCTTCTTGATAGAATTTTTTCTTGTCTCGGATAATACGTTTTTTGGTAAGGTTTCTTAGTTCTTTGAATTTGAGGAGAGAAGAAGATTTTGACTTTGTCCATTATTTCCAGGTGGTGTATCTAAGCTTCATAATGGAAAGGGTATCTTTAGAGAGCCAGGGTGTGGGATTAGATTTGATACTAATGTTCCTGATGGGTGATAGGGTGCTTAGTATGTTTAGGAAAGCATTGTTAAACTCAAAAACAGTGTAATTTAGAGTTAAGTGAAAGTTTCTGAGTTGAAGTTGGACAGGTTTTGTCAGTCTCTATAAAGGTGTTTTTGAGGTTTGAGAAGGTACTCAATACTGAGATAGGGAGGTGATCTCACTTAAGGAGTATGGTGTAAAGTAGTGGGTTTATAGTACTGATTTGGGTTGGAGGTTAAGAACCAACTAAGAATGGGGCTGGAGCTTTTATTGCTGTGGGTGGAAGTAGAAATAAGTTGACAGAAACTGAAAAGGTTTATACTAAGGCTAGAGGAGTAGGGAGAGAGTTTATTCAAATCAATATTGACATTACCTAGTAAGATTGTCTCATAAGATAGATGTTGGGAGATCCAGGATAAAATAGATTCAAGAACTGGAATATTGTTACCAGGAGGTATATAGATAAATGATATTGCAAATTTCTTGTGTGGCCAGAGGTGGCAGTTGAGAAGGATGAGTTCAGCAAGGGAGAAGTCATGGAGGAGTAGGAAGAGAGGGGCGAGGTTAAGCTGTTCTGAGTACATGATAGCAACACATCCCCCTTTTTTGAAAAGTCTGGCTTGCTGGAATATGTTGTAACTGGAGGTGTGGGGGTAGAATTTCAGAGTTTGTGATATAAGGTTTGAGCCAAGTTGCTGAGAGAGCTAAGATGTGAGGAGAGTGGTGAGCTATCCAAAAATGTAAGTATGTAATTTTGTTAGGGAGACTTTGAAGGTTTATGGAGTAGATAGACATGTGTTTATTTGGGTAGGTGAGGGAGTTGTTGGGAGAGGGGGGGATTTTAAAAGCAAGGTAAAACAAAAAGAAACTCTTTGGCAATTGAAGTTAGATGCGGACTGATTTCCTTGATTGATGGCACAATAAATATTAAATGCTTTTTAAAAGATAGGAGGTTAAAGATTGTATGTTTATAATGTGTAAATTATTTAAATATTTTTGATAAATATTTTTGTTGAATTAATTGGTTCATTTGAGGTTAATTATTGGGGCATGGTGACTATTTGAAAGTTTGTATAAGAATGATGTATTTGTTGATGTGTTTTATCTGATGAAGTCCTTTTGTGGACGAAAAGTAGAAATTAAAGATCTTTGCATGCTTAGCTTAGTGCCTTTGCCGTCCTTGAGCCTTCAGTGAAATGTGAAATGTTGTTTATTAGTCATTTCTTTTTCACTATTGGTTTGTGCTGGTTATTTTCCCAGTTGGTACCCAATAGTTGAGGTGGAGGTGGTAGGGTTGGAGGAAGAGGATGGACCAGGACTGGGGTGGATATCCCCATCTGATAAGAGAGTATTAGGAAATAAATTAGGTTTAGAAAAGTAGAACTAGGTAGTGGGATTGAACTTATGATGTTCATCGTGTTTCACTGTTGCAGTCATTACAATTGGGTTTTCCTGCTGGCAGGCTACCCGCAGTCGGCCTGAATTCCAAAATCTAGGTCCGGCGTCAACTGGACTCTGAAAATACATCATCTACAATGTCTAACACAGGTGGAATAGCAAGGGGCCTGTGCTGAGGTAGTAAAAGGAAGTCTCTGAGCCTTTTCTTAGATTCTGAATAATCTTGGCTCTCCCAGTGGAAATGCTCCCTCATGGTATGCAGAGTTTCCCCAAAAGAATAATCCTCAGGAGGAGAGGCTGAAGGGATAGATTCTTCAGCATCAGAATCCTCATAGGGAGAAAGAGAGTATTCCTGATCAGAAGAGGAATTAGAAGAAATGGAAAGCTGATCTGAAGATTCATATTCTGTCTCTTGCCTAGGCCTCTCTTATCAGGAGGGGGATGGGAACCCCTGATCAAAGTAATTAGGTCTTCGGCCATTTTGGGCATCTGTTTTTTAGGCATGGAGGCCTGTCCATGGGGCTGTTGTACTTGTTTCTTTGTCTTTAAAGGTGCTTTAGTCTTTGCCTTTGAAGCTGAAGTCGTTTTAACATATAACTGTGTAGGCCCTGAAAACACCATCAGAAGCCGATGCCTGCTCAGCGGCTCCGGAGCCATCTGAGGGAATAGTTTCCGAGGTTCCAATACCTTGAGTTTCCAGTCAGGGGCTGCAAAAGCGCCTCACTGAGAACCGGCGAACCGGCGACTGGCTTAGAAGAAGCCTCGTCGTCAGTTTTGGACCTCGGATGCCTGTCCTTTTCTTTTTCTTTGCATTTCTTTTGAATTGCGGTAGTCAGATGGCTATCCAACGACATTGTGTAATTAAATCTTCTGCCAAAATAGTGAAATGCAAAATCGTACCGACGCTTAATAGTGCGTTGGTTAAATCTAGCACAAAACCAACAATTAGCAACGTCGTGATCAGGGCCTAGGCAAGGAATACAGTAAGAATGAAAGTCCTTATGAGGTATTTGCTTCCCACAAGAAATACAATTATTAACTTTTTCTGACATCGGTCTGGAGCAAGAAAAAAGTTTCCCCAACGGGGTACTAATCTTTTAATGAAGACTTAAGATCTGAAATTCGAACACGAAAATCTCAGGAGTTGGCTGACCGGCACTTGCGAACTGCTTTTGCTTCGGGCACCGCGTGGCAAGAAAAACTGAAGAAAATGGCGTCGGCTGCATCTTTTATACCCCCTGGTGCCCTGACGTCAGGGAGGAGGTGACAGCGACCAACGCCGGACCAAGACTTTGGAATTCAGGCCGACTGCAGGTAGCCTGCCAGCAGGATAACCCAATTGTAATGACTACAACAGTGAATACACTCAAACATCTACATTTATGGTAAGTACACAACTGTACTTTTAGGGGAAGTGAGAGAAAGATTGAAATGTTGTAGTTTGTGATAATGAATATATGAATTATTGTAGACAGTGGGTGAAATAGGGGAATTCAGGGTTTTATTGAAGGAGGATGTTACTTGAGTAAGAGTAGGTGATAGAGGAGGGTTTAGTAGGTTAGTGTGATAGGATGATAACCCAGAGAGGAGGAACAGAATAGGAGTTAAGAGGAAGTGAAGTAGCATGGTGTTATGTGGGTGTATTATTGATATGAAAATAGTGGAGTTATTGATTGTGTGAAGATGTAAGAATGTTACGAAGGTGTAAGGAGGAGCAGTAGGTAGAAAAGGAGAAAGAAAGAGTAAGTGATTAAAGATTCAGGGTAGAGCAGAGGTGGAGAGAGGGAAATTGATTTGTGCTATAGAGCTAAAAGGAAGTAGGAGGAGTGGGAGGTAGGAGAATGGAGAGCAAAGTAGGGGAGGGTGTAGTGATTAGGGTAGGGATGAATTGTTATTGGATAATTGAAGTGAGGGGGAGGGCCCTTTCAGGGAGGTTAGAATATACATTTAGAGTGTTCACCGGTGGGTGGGAATGGGAGTAGGATAGGGTATATATATATATATATATATATATATATATATATATATATATATATATATATATATATATATATATATATATATATATATATATATATATATATATATATATAAACAAGAAAACTTTTTTAAGAGATGTTTTAACAAGAAGATTTTATACTGGTAAAATATAGTATGTTTTTTTTAAAAAAGGGGTGGAGTTTCATAATCTATTGGGAAGTTGTATCTTTGTGACGTTTAGTGTTTGTATTGGTTAAGGAAGTTTCCTATTATGATTATAATGGCTATATATAGTGTTTTTGATTGTTAACTTCATTATTCTGATGAAGTCTCCATTGGCAGAGATGAAAGCGCTTAATTCTCAGTTTCATAATAAAGGAGCGTGAACCTGGAGGTGCCTGGATTGTTTGTTTTTTTTTTTGTCCTTTTTTCCCCTCATTTTGTTGGCGTTTTTTGATGTTTTTAGCTATGTATTGGTTGTATTTATTGTGCCTAGATTTTGTGTTTAACGTGATACTGTCTGCATGGCAAATTACGTCTTTATCGTGGAGTTGAAGTGGGCACTGAATTTATTTGCAAAAATGTTGGCAATGTCTATTGGAACAGAGAAAAAGCTGACATTTTGAATAAGGCCAGTGCAGTGTGGAGTATTGTTTCTTAGTTTTCTAGCAAAGCTAAAGAAGACTATATAATTATCTTTTGCTTCAGAAACAAGCCCAAGTTCATAGTCTCCTTTAGTGGACCAGCTAGTGATTTTCATTTTTTTGTAATGCTTTGATTTTTTCATTGAGTAGAGGGGGTTGGATCTTCTGTACAATGTGAAGAGTTTATTTCCTTTGTTATAGAATTTGTTTAGGGCAGTTCACTACCAAGGTGGTGTACTTTTGAATTTCCCATGATGCTTAGTTTTGGTAGGAACTGCTAGCTCTATGCATTTTTCTAAATGGTTGTAGAATTACTTAGTGAAGAATGCTGCATCAAGGTCATGGGTTGTGCAGGCAAAAGCAAATTTTGATATTTCATGTTAGAGTAGGTTGGGGTTAGCATGTTTAGCATGTCTGTAGTCATTAAATTCAGTGAAATTTGCTGTAGTGGCTTTCCAGGGTTAAATAGGGAAGGTCAAATGTTTGTGGTTAGACTTCACTGGGGAAGGAAATACAAAAACAGTAGTGCAAAAGGCAGCCATATTTTAAGAATGAAGTCAAGAAATCTGTATCCTGTAGGAGGTTTGTTTACCAACTGCTCAAAGGAGATTTTATTTCTTAAGTCTAGGAATTATTGGAAATAACCTACACTGGAGGTATAGCAGCCCTAGGTTATTGAAGGGTAGTTAAAGTCAACCAAAATAATGAAGCCTGTTAATAGAGAGAGCATTTGGAACACCAAGGAATCTTACATGGTCATCAGGGGAAAAAGGTGTTATGCAGCAAGCTATTAATTGAGAATTAATACGAGTGATCCGTAGTCCAGATAGTTCAATTTGAGGCCTTTAGGGATCTGATATGTTCCTTAACAAATATGGATATTGCACCAAAATTACTTCTGGGTCTGTAAATATGAAAAGCACAAACCCTAGGTATAGAGGAGTGCCATCCTTACATTAAAACCAGGTCTCAGTAACTACATAGACATGGATTCTTTCCAAATGCATGAGTACCTCAAGATCAATTTATTGTTTAGACGTTTGCTGTTGTCAAGAACCATTTTAATGTAATCCAAGTTTGGGACTGATGTATTAATTATATTGGAATGTCCATTAACTACACTCTGCTTAAAAAAGGCTCTGGGGACAGTGAAAGCTTTAGCCAGTATGCAGAAGGAATGAGGGATGCAGGCCACCTTCAGTGGAGCAAGCTGGACTGTTAAGCATCTTATTCCATACTTACATATATTGGATCTTACTGGGATGACACAAGCCATTTCACCAGTATTTGAAAGCATTTGTCTTTTCTTTGTACCTAGGCATCATTCGAGGTGAAGTAAGGATTCCACTCAGGACCAGTGTCTTACCTACATTTGTAACATACAGAGAAAGGTCTGGCATGTCCCTGTGCATGTGCCTTAGGGTTTTACATTGTAACTCATTTGTTTTGCATGGAGCAGTACTTTGTCATAGCCATATTTGTCAGCAGACTCATAGCCATATTGTCAGCAGACAGGGTCCTTGGGAGCCTTTGTAATGTCAGAAATCCTAGCACCTGAAAGACAGCTCGCTATAACCCTCTCCTTTTTCAACCTTGTGAGTGGTGAGTCAGTGTGCCTGACAGTAGAGTTGCCTATCATTAAGGCATTTATTTTGTTGTTGTAGGCTTGTAGTGTTTTTGCTCAGGGTGGCTCTTTCATTAGGTAAGCATGAGGTGGATGAGTAGCCTGATTTTTGCAGTGATTTAATATTTTTATTTCTGAGTGAGCATGTGTAAGAGATGTTGTAGTGATTAGTGAAGGATTGTGATGAAGGTGTTTGATAACAGTACTGATGTGTGTGTGTGTGTGTGTGTGTGTGTGTGTGTGTGTGTGTGTGTGTGTGTGTGTGTGTGTGTGTGTGTGCGTGTGTGTGTGTGTGTGTGTGTGTGTGTGTGTCTGTACATATGTATATATGCCTTTTGTCCTCCTCCTTTTTACATTGTTGCTTTTCAGAACATCATAATCTGCTTGCATGAAAGCATTTTGAAATAGATAGGTGAGTTATGTAGCTACCTGCCATGGCATGAGGTAAAATACTAATTAGCACTTTGTAATCCAGTGGAAATACCTTAAAAGTAGTATATATTACTCTCACCATAGGGTATATCAGACTCTAATCTCTGAGAGTATTCAGGACTACTGCTACTACGTAACGCTGTCAGAAGCATGTTTTTCTAACTAGTGCATTAGTTTTACCAGCTCTGTATATTTCATGCATGCCTCTGACTTCCCTTTGAAAATTCCATGGCTTTTACTCTTGTCTCTCACCTTTGCTGGAAATGGGAAATGAATCCTGAGATTAGATAGATTGTCCTTTGTTTCCGTTTGTTTAGATATTGATGTGAGAATATTACTTCAGGAGGTGGACCCCCATGTTATTGCCTTGGAAAAATGTTGTAGGACTAAGTGCTACTTGGGAGTGGGTAGAATTCTTGATGACATAGCCTGTTAGTGAGAAGAATGGATGATGTCATTGGCTGTTGACATGATGTTAAAGATGGGGGTATTGTATCATATCTTCATCATTTACATTTTCATAAAAAGTGTAGAAAGTAATCACAAGTTACTTAAGCTGAATGTGAGGTAAGTATGGTAATAGAAAAGCCAAAGTCTTGAAACATGCGTACCTTTTATCTGCACTTTTTTTTTTAAAAATACAGTATTTAATTGATTTAAACTGTGTATGAAGGAGTGTTGAAGGAATTTTTAACAGAAGTTATTCTGCTCTTCAGTAACTTGAACTGAAGCTAGTGTTGGCTGAATTTTGTTATTTGCTAGTAATTACAGGTGTGGGGGTAGCCACATTCTTTGATTTCCTGTCCTTGCATATTTAAACTGGTGCATGTGAAATAATTCCTGCTTTAAAACTTCAGCTTGGCCAGCTAAGAACTTGGTTATATTCAACTGGACGTATAAGAGAATTTAAGTACCTTTTATCTGCACTTTTTTTTAAAAATACAGTATTTAATTGATTTAAACTGTGTATGAAGGAGTGTTGAAGGAATTTTTAACAGAAGTTATTCTGCTCTTCAGTAACTTGAACTGAAGCTAGTGTTGGCTGAATTTTGTTATTTGCTAGTAATTACAGGTGTGGGGTAGCCACATTCTTTGATTTCCTGTCCTTGCATATTTAAACTGGTGCATGTGAAATAATTCCTGCTTTAAAACTTCAGCTTGGCCAGCTAAGAACTTGGTTATATTCAACTAGACGTATAAGAGAATTTAAGTACCTTTTATCTGCACTTTTTTTTAAAAATACTGTATTTAATTGATTTAAACTGTGTATGAAGGAGTGTTGAAGGAATTTTTAACAGAAGTTATTCTGCTCTTCAGTAACTTGAACTGAAGCTAGTGTTGGCTGAATTTTGTTATTTGCTAGTAATTACAGGTGTGGGGGTAGCCACATTCTTTGATTTCCTGTCCTTGCATATTTAAACTGGTGCATGTGAAATAATTCCTGCTTTAAAACTTCAGCTTGGCCAGCTAAGAACTTGGTTATATTCAACTGGACGTATAAGAGAATTTAAGTACCTTTTATCTGCACTTTTTTTTAACAATACAGTATTTAATTGATTTAAACTGTGTATGAAGGAGTGTTGAAGGAATTTTTAACAGAAGTTATTCTGCTCTTCAGTAACTTGAACTGAAGCTAGTGTTGGCTGAATTTTGTTATTTGCTAGTAATTACAGGTGTGGGGGTAGCCACATTCTTTGATTTCCTGTCCTTGCATATTTAAACTGGTGCATGTGAAATAATTCCTGCTTTAAAACTTCAGCTTGGCCAGCTAAGAACTTGGTTATATTCAACTGGACGAATAAGAGAATTTAAGTACCTTTTATCTGCACTTTTTTTAAAAATACAGTATTTAATTGATTTAAACTGTGTATGAAGGAGTGTTGAAGGAATTTTTAACAGAAGTTATTCTGCTCTTCAGTAACTTGAACTGAAGCTAGTGTTGGCTGAATTTTGTTATTTGCTAGTAATTACAGGTGTGGGGGTAGCCACATTCTTTGATTTCCTGTCCTTGCATATTTAAACTGGTGCATGTGAAATAATTCCTGCTTTAAAACTTCAGCTTGGCCAGCTAAGAACTTGGTTATATTCAACTGGACGTATAAGATAATTTAAGTACCTTTTATCTGCACTTTTTTTTTAAAAATACAGTATTTAATTGATTTAAACTGTGTATGAAGGAGTGTTGAAGGAATTTTTAACAGAAGTTATTCTGCTCTTCAGTAACTTGAACTGAAGCTAGTGTTGGCTGAATTTTGTTATTTGCTAGTAATTACAGGTGTGGGGGTAGCCACATTCTTTGATTTCCTGTCCTTGCATATTTAAACTGGTGCATGTGAAATAATTCCTGCTTTAAAACTTCAGCTTGGCCAGCTAAGAACTTGCTTATATTCAACTGGACGTATAAGAGAATTTAAGTACCTTTTATCTGCACTTTTTTTAAAAAATACAGTATTTAATTGATTTAAACTGTGTATGAAGGAATGTTGAAGGAATTTTTAACAGAAGTTATTCTGCTCTTCAGTAACTTGAACTGAAGCTAGTGTTGGCTGAATTTTGTTATTTGCTAGTAATTACAGGTGTGGGGGTAGCCACATTCTTTGATTTCCTGTCCTTGCATATTTAAACTGGTGCATGTGAAATAATTCCTGCTTTAAAACTTCAGCTTGGCCAGCTAAGAACTTGGTTATATTCAACTGGACGTATAAGAGCATTTAAGTACCTTTTATCTGCACTTTTTTTTAAAAATACAGTATTTAATTGATTTAAACTGTGTATGAAGGAGTGTTGAAGGAATTTTTAACAGAAGTTATTCTGCTCTTCAGTAACTTGAACTGAAGCTAGTGTTGGCTGAATTTTGTTATTTGCTAGTAATTACAGGTGTGGGGGTAGCCACATTCTTTGATTTCCTGTCCTTGCATATTTAAACTGGTGCATGTGAAATAATTCCTGCTTTAAAACTTCAGCTTGGCCAGTTAAGAACTTGGTTATATTCAACTGGACGTATAAGAGAATTTAAGTACCTTTTATCTGCACTTTTTTTTTTAAAAAATACAGTATTTAATTGATTTGAACTGTGTATGAAGGAGTGTTGAAGGAATTTTTAACAGAAGTTATTCTGCTCTTCAGTAACTTGAACTGAAGCTAGTGTTGGCTGAATTTTGTTATTTGCTAGTAATTACAGGTGTGGGGGTAGCCACATTCTTTGATTTCCTGTCCTTGCATATTTAAACTGGTGCATGTGAAATAATTCCTGCTTTAAAACTTCAGCTTGGCCAGCTAAGAACTTGGTTATATTCAACTGGACGAATAAGAGAATTTAAGTACCTTTTATCTGCACTTTTTTTTTAAAAATACAGTATTTAATTGATTTAAACTGTGTATGAAGGAGTGTTGAAGGAATTTTTAACAGAAGTTATTCTGCTCTT
>NC_056744.1:1389664296-1389744999 GCF_019279795.1 Protopterus annectens | reverse complement strand
TTTTTCTCAGAAGTACAGGCCAGCATGGGAGGACTTTGGCTGACAAAGTTTGCAGGCGACTGCAAACTGGGTGCCATAGTGGAAAGTGCATCGGACACGGATATCCTTCAGAAGGGACTCACGGAAACAGATAGCTGGTGCCAGAGCCATGGCCTGAAGTTAAACGCCAAAAATGTATAGTCATACCCTTCGGGAAAAACAAGGTAACCCCAAGCTACCATATAGGTGGCAATCCACTAAGCACAGAAGAGGTTATCAGGGACCTGGGGACCCAGGTTGACAGTGGCCTTTCTTTTGACACTCACATTGCTAAAGTGGTTAGAAAGACCTTCTACATTGCCCACCTGATCATGAAGGGATTCACATCCAGATCTAGTGAGGTCATTGTTCCCCTGTACTCTTCACTTATCAGACCAATGATCGAGTACAATGCCCCATTCGGGATGTATCTCACCAGACATCTGCAGCAATTGGAGAGACCCCAAAAGTTCCTCACCAAAAGGATAAAGGGACTCCAAAATCTGTCATATGCTGCCAGATTGAAGAAACTCCAGCTCTATTCAGTCGCATACCGTCTGCTCAGAGGTGACATGTGCCTGACATACAAGGCCATGTCCAACCGGAATTAATGGACATGCTCCACCTCAACAAATCCAAATCCACCAAAACCACTAGAGCAAGCGACTTAAACCTTAGCATGGATATAAATAGGACGTGCTGGAGGGATAGATTTATCACTCAGAGACTCCCTATGCTGTGGAATAAAATCCCGGTCCATGTGAGGCAGAGCACCTCGCTGACTCTGTTCAAGAGAAATCTAGACCTGTGGATGGGAGATCGTAGGTTTACCCCGGGAATCATCTCTGTGTCACTACTGGACAGAGGCACAACAAACTAATGGGCACAGTATTTTTTCATATAAGGGGTGGCGTAAGCCACAAAAATTTGGGCTAGGCTTATAAATGCCTTAGGGCAGATAGCCTAGTATAAACCTATGAACCTATGAACCAGTGATGAAGGACTAACTAATATTTGATACAAGGGACTATGTGTTTACCTAACCAATACCAAGTAAGTATAAATAAGAGTTAAGCGTAACACAGAGTGTATATATGGATACATTCATATTCATGTAATAATAAAAACAATTTTTTTGTACCAAAGTGTGAACCGCTGAAATCTTTTTATATTGTGCCAAGATCTGCTTCTTATAGAAGTTTAAGCTCTACTCACAGGACATTAAATCCAAATGTGAACTAACATCTCATTTCTGAAGAAAGTTGGATGAGATGGCTGTTTGGTAGCAGTTGGATGAAACAGCACATTTATCAAATTAAATTTCTGCTACAACTTCAGTGTCCTCCTTCTGTTCTTTGACATTCTGTAGGACAGTATCACTTTTTGTTACATTGCCATCTCATCTGATGGCAGCTTTAATTCATTTCAGTCCATTGTCTTTAACTCATGGAAGTGAAAAATGTGGGTTTTTCTCTGTGTGGTTTGCAGAATATCTATTAAAATGGAACATGTTTTAAGTTTGACTTTCTGTGCTTTATTTTTATTTGCTTATCTGTCTATCTATCTATCTATCTATCTATCTATCTATCTATCTATCTATCTATCAATATATGTATCTATCTATCTATCTTTCTCTCTATCTTTTGTTGGTTGGGTTAGTCCCTCTAGGTTAGTAGCCTCTTTTCAGAGGAGACCTGAGGTGATATTTATACTATTATGTTAAATCTGGCCAGGGCATCCCCTACTCTTTTTGATAGGAGCTGTGGGATTTTTTTAATTTATCTGCGTTATAAACCAACTCAAGCAGATGAGGCCTCAGTTTAATGTCTCATCCAAAGGACACAAAGTAGTGTAGCTAGGGTGGAGCGAGAAAGCAACTGCCGAGGGTGCAAAGTGTTGGGGTGCGATAAGCCGATCTCGATCTCTAATGCAATACCGGCATTTAACTGTGTTAGTAATTGATCTACCTGGTGCAGGAATAGAACCCACAGCCTTTTGCATCAGATGCATGTATGCTACCTGTTGCATCACTGACATTGACTCTTTAAACTCATTGTAAGTACATCCTGACTGTAAGTAACTCTGCAAATGAACAAGAGGATTAGTGTTTGGCTTCTTTGGCCTGAATGTATCCTTAAAGACTTAAAAAGGAAAAAGGAAAAATAATGGGCATTCACAAGCCATGTAGCTAAAACACTGGTATGTCCTTAAGGGTTATTTGCTTATAACCTATGGGTCTGCACCATAGAAGGATTGTGGTATTTCACAATGAAGACTGTAACTTTGCTGGTTGTTTCTTGTTGTTTTTACTAATTTTTTTTTGTATGTGACTTTTTTACCCTCTGATTTTATGTGCTTAGGTTTGCACCAACAGCTACACAGAACAAGCCATCTAGTCAGAAGAATCAAAGACCATGCCCCTGTATCTAATAGATAACCTCCTACCAGGCTATCTTGATTGTGCCTTCTTTGTAGTATATGTAACTGTGTTAATAAACAAGAGCTCTAAAGGAGGACTTATGCAATAGAGGTAAGATTATACCTTTCTTCAAGAGTGATGAAAGTCAAAAAGTTGACCATTCTACACACACACACACATGTATATATAAATGTATATATATATATATATATATATATATATATATATATATATATATATATATATATATATACACATACACTCTTAGTGTTTGAGTTAATATATTCGCAAAATAGTTTTTCAACTATTCTGCAGTAGCAGAACAAAGTTAATTTGTCCAAATTTAACACAGTACTGAGACAGACATTTCTATGTTTGTTCACAATGTCTTAACAGACCAACATAAAGGGTTCTATAAATTTGATTTATTTTATTTATTTTACATTTGTTTACTGGGAGAGTCTGATTGGGCAAAATTGCCCATTTTCAGTGGAGGCGTGGGGAGAAAATCTCCATACAGACACACAATTAATAAGATAAGAGCATACTCCTTACAGTGCAAGATTAATAAAAAACATACAGTACAATGTTAATAAAAACAGAAATATAGTCTTAAAAATAAACATTCAAAATAAGCATAAGAAAAAAATTTGTATAAAGCAAATTAGAGGACAACATAGTTCAGAGTTAAAGTGGACAGTGCCCTAGATTTTTCCAAAGCCTTCAATCTTGTAGATCATAAAATGATGGGTGAATATTTTAAAAACAAACTGTAGCTTATAGGAATGGTTTACAAACTACCCATTTGCAAGAAAGCAACAAGTGGCATTGCAGAGTGAGCATACAGACCTCTAGCAGTTCATAAGTACATGGGTGTATGCTAGACTGTTAACCAGTTGAGCTTTTATAAGCCTAGCCAAAAATCCCAATTGTATCCTGCAAGTTTATGTACTTGGAGGTTATTTTAGGAGGGATATGTAAGCTACGGCAAGATTTACAGACTGCCTCTAACCCAGGGTGTATTTTCAGTTTCCCATCCACTGGTCCAGGATTCTTTTGAATAGGGTTAGGGGAGAGTTGTACTTCACATGGATGGGAAGCCTGTTCCACAGAAGGAAAATTCTGTGAGACACATACTTGTCCCTCCAATATGTCCTGTTTATGTCACGTTTAAGTCCTTAGATTGAGTACTTCTGATGCTATTTATTTTACAGCTATGCAAAAGGTCCATCAGAGTGGGACCCAAAGATGCTTGTATGTCAGGCATAGATTGCCACTCAACAGTATGTAGGAAACAGAACACAGATTTAGGACTTTGAAGTGATCTGCATAGGACATGCTTTTACACCCTGCATTCTTTTTGTAAAGAATCTCTGTGGAAATCACAGTGTTGCATGTGCCTGGTCAGGTACATACCAAATGGGGTGTTGTACTCAGTGATGGGCCTGAAGAGGACCAAATACAGTGGAACAATGACTTTCTTGGTGCTATATACCATGCCTTTGCTTTTAAGTTGAGCAACATAGAATTATTTTCTTACTCCCTTAGACACATGTTGGTTGAAAGCCAGATTGCTATCCACATATGTAACCAAATCCCTGACTACTGGTTCTGCTGTTAGCGGTGTGTTATAGATGAGATAATTTCCTAGGATTGCTTACTTCTCAAAGGATACTATTATGCATTTTTTGGCACAGAGTTTTAAGCAGTGGCTTTGACACCATGCATTTGTCTGTTAGTCCTTCCTTTAGAAAGTTAGTGTCTGGGAGATTCTGTAACTGCTCCTAGTTTGCAGTCATCTGAAAACTTGATCAGAGGCCCTTGACATTGATCTCGACTTCCAAAAAGTAGATGCCAAAAATGAGCAGACCAAGCAGAGAGCTCTGAGGGACCCTCTTTGTGGAGGTGGTCTGCTGTATCCTAACTTCCTGGTTCCTATCTGAGAGACAGCCGCCTATCCGGTGTATAACATGGGGGTTTATGCCCATATCAGTGAGTTTGTTTGCAATGCCTGAGTGGAGTATTATATCAAATCCCTTAGCTAGGTCAGGGTGGACAGTATGCATCATATTTCCTCATCTATTGTCTTGGCGCCATTCTCAAAGAAGTCAGCCAGGTTGAGTAGCATGATCTACCCTTGACATAACCAGATTTTCTGTGTCCTTATTAATCAATTTCATGGTAATTCATTCCATGGTTTTGCATATGAGACTAATCAGACTTATGGGTCTGTAGTTCCTGTGTTATGTCGATGGCCCACCCTTGTGCAGAGGGATGACCTTTGTAGTTCTCCATTCACATGGCACAAAGACTGTCTGGAGGCTACTGTTAAACAGTGAATCCAGTGGTCCCATTAGGTCATGTTTCTTGCTATTTAGGAGGCATCTTGGGATATTAACCTAGGGACCTAAACCTTGTCACCACAATAAACAGAACATGCCGGAGGGATAGATTCCTGTCCCAGAGACTTCCCATACTCTGGAATAAACTACCTATCTATATCAAACAAAACTCCTAATTAGTACTCTTCAAGAAAAATCTTGATGATTGGATGGGAAATAGGAAATTCACCCCAGGGATCACTTCTGTGGCTTTGCTCGACAATGGCACAGGAAAATTATTTTCTTGGGTGGCATAAGCCAGGGGTACCTTTTTGGCTGGGCTTGTATAGGCCCTAGGGCCGATAGCCTAGTACATACCTATGAACCTATTATTGGAGCCCATTGATGCAGTGCTTTTTTTTAATTTTAGAGAACACACCCTGCTCCCTAGTGATAGTTTGGGGGGATTGTTTGATGGTATTTCATGGGGGGGCAGCCAGGGGAGGGGAGAACTAAAAGTGGAGCTGAATATGTCAGCCAGCAGATTTGCTAAATCTTCAGGCTCCATGTAGGTGATTCCAATTACAATTACTAATGCTCACTGCTGTTGGTTCCTTTGAGGAGTTGGACATAGCTAAACTAAGCCTTGTGGTTGTCCTTTGCCTGGGAGGCTATCTTTACCTCAAATCTGGCTTTAGTAGACTTAATTTGCCCTCTTAGTTGTTTGTTTAGATTGATGACAGTGTTTTTGTCATGCTGGGTGTGGCTGTTCCTAATTTTGGCTATGACTTGTTTTCTTCAGGGTGGTTTGTTTTATGAGTTAGTACTGGGCTTATTTTTGGCAGGTACAGCTGTCTCTGTGCATTTATTGATATGATTGTACAGAGTTTCTGTGAACTATTTCACATAGGCATATGGATTCCGGTTTCAGGGAGGTTGAAATTTTGAAAGGTTATCATCACTTAATAGTAGGAAGTTTACCTTAGAATAGTTCCTGAATATTACAGGCTTAGCCGGCATCACAGAATTGATTTTTATTATTAAGTAGACAACTTTGTGGTTTGACCTTACCAGAGAGGACACTGCACTGTGGGCAGGCTTCAACAATCTGCCATGTTTGTGAGTACCAGGTTGAGTATGTTTGAACCCCTAATGGGCATATGGACTATCTGGTCTAAGGTGTTTGCATTTACAAAGTCCAGGATTCTCTGGGCCTATAAGTTTGGGTTCATGTAAGTATCACAGTTTATAGTTGGGTAGTTGAAGTCACCCATGAATAAGGTATTGAGTTGAATGTGAAGGTCTCCAAGTAACTCCTAGTATGAGTTATGGGTTTCTTTCGTCATAAAGGGGGACATATAGCTTGCAAGGATATAATATGAGATTTTCCTGTAAAAATCTGGGCATGGAGAAGCTCAAATGCGTCATCCTGTTTGACTAGTCTTGAGGTGAGTTTATTGTTGATATAGATTGAGACCTCTCCACCTGTGTCATAGCTGGCTTGAACGTGTTGACAGCATTATAACCCTGCACTGTCAATGTGCTCTCCGTGGCTTTAAACCATGTCTAACTGTACAGTTGTCCACATTATCTGCAGTGAGGAGAGCCTGCAGGGAGTGCAGTTTCTTTTTTTAAGTTCCAGGTATTGAGCAGTAACACCTTTACATTCCTTTGAATTAGCTTTGCTATGCTATGTTGAAAGGTTTGTCATCTTGGTATTGCCTAAAAGGCACTGTGGGGGACGACAATTTTTTTTAGCCCATATTTGAAAGCTTAGAGGGGACAGATGCAGACCATCATTGGCAAAGCAAAGTGGTCTGTTGGCCATACCCTCCAGTGCTGACAAATATTGTACCCCCTTGGAGTGACACCAGAAACTAAGCCAATTATTGAAGACAGTCATCTTTTGCTCATATTGTGACGTCATCATTGATGACGGTACAATGATGCTCACTGCTAGGCATTAACCAGCCTAGGACACATAGTCTGAGAGTGCCTTAATATCTCTCTTCATTTAGTCCAAGGAGGTGCATCTCAAATCATTTACATTGACTTGGGTTATGATTGAGTCATACTGGTATTTCTGGTCTAATGACATGAGTGCATGGGTGATTTGGTGGATCCTGGCCCCTGATAGACACTGTGATTTTCTCCTTTTTCAGCCTGATGAGCGGGGCATCTATATGTCTCACAATGGAGTCTCCTGTGATTAAATATTGGTTAGTGTGTTGGCTTGCTTATCAACTTTGCAGTTGGTGATCCAAAGGGTGTGGCTGTAAGTGTTGTGTTGGGTGTTGTTTTGGTGGAGTGCTTTTGGTGTTGCTGAGGATTCTTTTTGTAGGACGAACATTTAGGAGGTCTTTGAGGTTTGGGAAGGCTGTTTATAAGTGCTGTATGTGATGGGTCAGTGCTGTGTTTGGTGAGTGTATTGAGTATATTATCGACAACCGCATTGTTATTTTGAATGCTTATGTGTGAGAGTCTTCCCTCCAATTACATCTCTCACATACTGTATCCATCTCTCTAAGGATTAGTTGATTGTCAGTGAATATGAGACAAATTCTACATTTCATATCTACCAAGCTGGCAGCGGAGAAATTGGGAAAGTGCCTATCCATGCTGTCATTTTTTTATTTTTTAGGTGAACTACAAAGGGGTGCTGAAGCAGGCTAATTTGGGCACTGGGAGGGTAGAAACTACAACTAGGCTATGTAAGAATGAATTTGTGTAGCAGTTCTCCTCAGCATGTAGACAAGTTGCTCTTTGCACAGGTTAGTACTGGATGAAGTTGCAGGGGAAGTTTTGTAAGGAAAATTTCGTTTCTAAGTGCCTGCAAGGTGTGGCTAAATGCCACTACACTATGTTCACTAGAATTTATAGACTCAAAGAATAGTGAGTATATCAACTGAAAAGACCACTGGCCAATGAAACCATCTAACATTAAGCTCCTTGTATGTTTCCCAACTCAGACAGACCAGGCTACCTTTTTAGTGCCAGTAGAATTGTAGTCTCAGTCTTCTTTCTGTAAAAATGCATTTTAGATAGACAAAAATAAAAAGGTACCAGAAACAAATCAAGCAGTTAGCTGCAACAAGTAATTGTAAGGTAATTCTAAGGCAGGCAAGCTAGTAATGAGGGACATACACTTTAAGGTGATTTCAAAGTACATTAGTAGAAGCCAGACCAAGTAAAAGCAAATGCACTTTACAGCAGCATAATAAGTGTTCTTCTTGTTTCACTGTTGGAGTCCTAACTTATTGGATTTCCTACTTCGGAAGCCCTTGGTCAACCTGACTACCAGAGTAAAAAACTCCCTCTTACCTGGGCCGGTGGATGCCCTACCCGAACACCAGTACAGTTGCGTATAAAGGGAGCCAGTCAATGCTATGACATCAATCTTTCTTGCAGTCAGAGCCCGAAGCAGTTGTGAGTACGTTGGTCAGTCTGCACTGGAGTGAGAAAGCTTCTAAAGTTAAGTACCCCATTGGAGAACTGTTTTTCATGTTAGATAAAACTGACAACTGTCTTTGTTGTGGTAAAAAAAATCCCACACAGAGATTTTCATACCTTGTGTGTTGCTTGTTTAGGCCCAAGCCAAGACATCCCTAATTGCCATCTGTGTGCCCTTTTCAGTTCTAGGACTATAAGGCATAAGGCTGAAATCCTTTCTAAGTGCCTTATTCATCAATCTGCTTCCATCGTGCGATGGTGTCCATCAGTCATCCCAAGGTTGAGCTCCCTAAGCAAAAGAAGGAATAAAGACCCAAACTTAGGGCTTTGGACGAAAACCTTTCTCCGTCTGCCAGTCAGTCCCCCAAGGCTGATTATTGCAGAGGAAGGAGAGATTCCTTTGCAGCCATTTCTGTGAGTGAGGTGGTGGTGCAGGCCTCTGTTGAGACTCTTTCGGAGTCTGACATGATGTCAGGTCCCTCAACTTCAACTCAGGCCTTGGCATTTGGTTCATCGTTCAGGTCTGAAATTGCTCAGCAGACCTCGACTTCCTGTGAACTATACTCAGCCTAAGACATTCCTTCAGGGTATCTGCCAACAGTGGTTATTTCTTTCAGGTAACTGGCATTAGAGTAGCGGGCATGCACAGGCCCAAGGCAGAAGATACACCTAAGAAGAGTTCGACCTCAGGTCCTGTGCCTAGGCCTACTGGCTCCTGCCCCACAGGTTATCAGCAGGATTTGGTCAGGTTGGCAGAGGACCTTATTTCTTTAGTCAGAGGCAGGCAACCCCCACCCCCCCCCTCAGAATCTTCAGCAGGAAAAATAAAAAGAGACCATACACACAAGACCTTTTCATTACCCCCTTATTCAGATGAGGACTCTGATCAGGAGGACTCTGCCCTTGAAAATGGACTTTCATTACCTCCTTTGAGGATTCTGATTCAGAAGAGGATTAACACACTGCTTCACCCCCTGAGGACATTACCTATGGGGAGACACTGCATGCAATGAGAGAGTTTTTCCCAGTGGAAGGTGCAGGAATACCCCCAAGCTAAAAATAGGGTCAAGGAATTCCTTTATCTCCCACAGCACAAACCCTTGGCTATCCCTGCAGTTTTGGAAGTGGTACACACTGTCTTCATGGAATCGTCTGTCAGTCTAGACTCTCTTCTTCCAGCCCTTCATAAACCAGACAGGTTTTACAGGGTACTGGACTCACATACATTTCTTTTTAAGAACACCTCTGCTGACCCAGAGGTTGTCACTTCTGGCCCCAAAGGAGTTAGGGCTATTACTTCTAGAAACCCATTACCTACAGACAAAGAAAGCAGGGCCCATGACGGGTTTGGGAAGAAGGTTTACACTTCCTCTACCCTGGCCATGAGGACCCTCAACTGTCAATTCCATATGATAAAATACAAACAGAGTGTTTTGGAAAAAATGCAGCAAAAGATATCCTCCCTGGAGGGCAAGAACACATCCAAGGAATTGCTAGATCTATACCCTTCCAGATCCCAGGTAGCTAGGCATTCCTTGCACTGCTGATATGATGTCCTAGAGGTATGTACCCCAGCTGCTGTCTCTGGGTCAGTCACCAGAAGGCTAGGGAACAGACATTACCAGAACATGTCAAATCTAAACTACTAGATGCACCTCTGGATAAGGACTCCCTTTTTAGATCAAACAATGAGGCTGTGTTAAAAAAGATGGAGGATAAAGCAAAGTCCATGCAAACTGTCAAAGACTTCCTCCAAGTCCAGCCACCTAGGTTCAGTAGGAATTTTCCCACTAAGCTTTGGTCCTTTCCCTCCCAGTCAAAACTCTGTCAGAGAGAAAAAAAAAAAAAACTAAGAGATAGGACTCATAGACAGCAGCAACAGTCTCAGAGGGTAAGGAAGTGGTCCTGAGAAACACCCAGACTAGGGTGTTCTAGGCCACAGTGACCTAGCAGAGATCAGCAATGGCTTTTCCCCCACCCCCAGACAAGACAGGAGGAAGACTTTCCCTATTCAGGGAAAACTGAGCCCTCATCACCTCCAACAAGTGGGTTCTGGAAATAATCTCAAATGGCTACAAGCTCACTTTCAAAGAACCATTAAAATTCTCAGACTACCCCGATGTGCTTTAAAATAAAAGAGCAGAGGACATTTCTCAGATTTGCAACCTGTGTTCTCAGGGCTCTATGGAACCAGTACCAGACCACCAGATAGGAAAAGGGTTTTGCTCCAGGCTATTCCTGATCCCAAGGAAAGAAGGCTCTTGGCACCCTATCCTGGATCTGTCCATTGTCAGTCAGTCCCACCTAGTTCCAAAATTCAGAATGCTTACTCTTCAAAAACCTCTTCCCTTGATCACTCCTCAGGCTTTAATTGTCACCTTAGACCTGACAAATGCCTACTTACCCATTCCTGTAGATGAATCCTGCAGACGTTTTCTTCGCTTCAGAGCAGGTACCAGTCACTTTCAATTCTCTGCACTTCCGTTTAGCTTGTCTACTGCTCCTAGGGTCTTCACAGAATGTGTGGCCCCTGTGATCACCTTCTGCAGAATGAGAGGCATCCAAATTTACCATTATCTGGATGACTGCCTCATTCATGCCACGTGTCAGTCAAAGCTCATCAAGGATCTAGCCTTTACCCAAAACTTACTCTCTTCCCTAGGGCTCATCATAAACCTCAGCAAATCCAACACAAACCCTTCCACCAGGATAGTTTTCCTGGGGACTCTGCTGGATTCCTTGCTCCAGAGGGCCTTCCTTTACCCAGACAAGGATTCCTTCTTACCCCAATACTTCCAGGACATTATGCAGAGGCAATGCCTTTCAGCCAGGGAATTCCTCAGAGCACTGGGCTGCATGGCATCTTGTATACTAATGATCTCTCTGGCCAGGGTACACATAAGGAAGCTTCAGTGGTTTCTCAGGAATCCATGGTGCCACCACTCACAGTCCCTGTAGACAGAAATGTAGGTAATTGACTGCTTCAGGGAGGAATTGACATGTTGGGCATAAGCATGTGCACAGAGCCAGGGTCTCCCCTTCAGGTTCGTCCCTCTTACCTTACCCACAGATGCATCAGACACAGCCTGGGGGGCCTATTTCCAGCACCTCCTATCTCAGGACAGATGAAAAGAGCAGTTCATACACAAGCACATAAACTGGAATGAATTGATGGCAATACAGAAGGGCATGGTGGCCGTCAAGGATCACTGGAAACCAGGGGTCCTACTTATCAAAAGAGACAACACAACAGTCATCTGGTACATAAAGAAACAAGGGGGCACCCATTCCTACCTTCTTTGCTGACTGGCAGTGCACATCTGTGAGACAACCAATGCTATGGGGTTGCATTTGATGGCTCAGTACCTTCCTGGGGCTCATAAAACTCTAGCAGACCACCTCAGCAGACACTTAATGGAGCTCCATGAGTGGCAGCTGCATCGGGAAACATTTCTCTGCATAGTCCAGAAATGGGGATCCCCTCAAATAGACCTCTTTGCCACCGATGAAAACATTTAGCTAAAAAGATTCTGTTCCAGGAGCAAACTTCACACAGCCTAGAGGAAAGATATCTTCTCCTTCCTCTGGAGCCACCTGTTTCTTTATGCATTTCCTTCCTGGAAGAAAGACCCAGGGTCATCCTGATGGCTCCAGACTGGCCCATGTAGCACTGATATCCCCTGCTACTGAGTTTGACCAAATAAAAACATTGGCAGTTACCTGAGAGGCAAAGGGAAGGTTTGTGCACCCCGACCTGCAGACTCTCAAACTCTCAGCCTGGATAATTCATCAAAATTCTACCCTGAGCACTCCATGAGTAGTCAGGTGCGTAATATCCTCAAAGAGTCTAGAAGACCTAGTACTGGGAAAACATACTCTGCCAAGTGGAAAATATTCTCTCTTTGGTGTCAGCAGCAAGGCCTCAACCTTGTCTAAACCAACTTTTCAGCCATTTTGGAGTACCTGGTTATCTTGGTGGACAAAGGCCTATCATTTTCATCCATTAAGATACACTCTTCTGCCGTTTCAGCCCACATCCTTACTATTCTTCCTACCTTTTCCCACCCCATAATGAAACAGTTCCTAAGGGGAGTGCTGCACATCAGACCTCCCAAGAGGCAGCCCACCCCTCCTTTGGACCTACTTTGTTCTAGAAAAATTGACCTTTACCCCCCCCCCCCCCATTTGAACCAGCTGCTTGCACTGATTTAAAATTCTTGACCTGGAAGACTGTCCCTTTACTGGCTATCACCTCAGCTAGAAGGGTCTCTGAGTAAGCCCTCATGGCAGTAGAACCCTTTCTTATATTCCACCCAGACAGAGTTTCACTCAGATCTAACCTTTCCTTTATGCCAGTGGTGGTCACGGACACTTCCATGAACCATGGCATACACTTGCCTACTTTCTTCTCTAAACCACAGAACCAGGGGGAAAGAATGTTTCACTCCTTGGATGTACACAGACAACTTTGCTACTGCCTTGATAGAACTAAAACTTTCATAAAAGCAGAACAACTGTTTGTTTCCTTTGCCTTGGGCTCTGAAGGAAAAACAGTCTACAAACAAACTTTCTCCAAGTGGATCTCCCACTGTATTTCCTTTTGTTGTACTTGCCATGGTAAAAAGCCTCCTGAATCTGTTAGGACCCACTCAGCTAGGGCCACTTCTACCTCCACTGCATTCCTGACAAGAGTACCTACCAAAGACATTTTGGAAGCAGATACCTGGTCATCAGTGCATACCATTACCAAACGTTATTACCTCTCACCCTTCTCCAAGTCCATAGCAGGATTTGTCACTGCCATCTTGAAGGGCATCCTTTCTTCTCCTTAATTCACCTACCACCCTCATCTCAGCTTTGGGAATCATCCCATAAGTCAGGACTGCAACAATGAGACACTAAGAACATAGTATAGTTGTGTACACATCATAAATGTAGATGTTCAAGTGTATTCACTGTTGCAGTATTTTTTCCACCCTCCATCACACCTGTTCTCCTTCTCTTCCAGTGGACCCTCTGCAGGGATGCCCTCTTTTTCACTAACCTTGTCCCTTTCTTAATGTTCATCTATGGGATTCCTACCTTCTAGGGGCAAGAAAAAAAATTATGTCATGGTGTCAGCTGGCTCACTTTATACCTAGCCCAGGAAGGAGGGACTTCTTTACTCTGGTACTCGGGCCAACCAATGGCTTCTGAAGCAGGAAATCCCGTAACTCAGGACTGCAACAGTGAATACACTTGAACATCTAGATTTATGATGTGTACACAACTGTACTTTCTACAGGAATCCATTCTAGGACTCCTTCTGTCCTCAGTGTAAAGTAATAAAGTGCATCAACACACAGAGGAAGTACAGCCAGTCTATTATTTGGATGACTGCACACCAACACGCAGTGCTGAAAGCCTAGAAACATTTGTAAGTGATGTGCAAATAAGGTTCAGAGCCTTTTTAAATTGGAGTAATCATTAGGAGGCTGAATCTAATAAAAGGTAAATGAAAGTTATCTATTTTGCAAATCATGTTTATAAAGGTATAACTACAATAATTTCTCACACTCATATGGGAATAGCTCAGAATCTAAAAAAGCTAAACCTGTACATGGCTTACTAGTTATGGTTAAGCTAATTAAATAGTTGGAAAACAAACTGGAAAGTGACTGTAACAGAACTGTCCAGTCTTCTCTCATTGGCAAACCACTGTAAAGCTCTAAATAAGATAAACTAGATAACCTTCAGAAATAGAATCCTGTATGAACATCTAGTGTTTATCCACAAAATACTGTATAAAGACCTCTACTTAGACTTATGCATTCCAGTAACTTTTATAAACCTAAAAAAGACCTTGGTCCTTCCAGTCAAAAGCTGACGCACACCCTAAAATTAATTTCTACACTAGGCACAGTGCTCATATTTACTTCCTACCTTCAAACTGCAGTTAACTTCCTGTTTCCTTTAGATTGTTACACAGTCTTGACTAATTTGTATCTGTCCCTAAGAACCAGTAATATGTATACTAGTGTGAGATTCTTCTGTAATGCTTTTGAATACTGTCTTAATTTCTTATTCCAAAGTACATAAATGCACATATAATAGTGAGGTAAACAGTTATTCAGGCTTTTACTCTTGAAATGTACAGTGTATTTCAAAGTGTATGAGTTTGTTCTTTTGAGAGCACTTATTTTTCTGTCTGCTAGTACAGACATCATAAATTACTAGCTCTGTTTTTATTTTGTGTGCGTGTATATGTGTGTGTGTGTGTGTGTGTGTGTGTATATATATATATATATATATATATATATATATATATATATATATATAATATGGATGTGTGTGTGTGTAATATATGTATAGTGTGTGTGTGTATATATATATATATATATATATATATATATATATATATATATATATATATATATATACATACACACACACACACACACACACACACACACACACACACACACACACACACACACACACACACACTGTATGCATTGCCTATTTTAGCCAAGCTGAACTTTCTAGCTCCTTAGGTATAAACATGCCTTGCCTCTTAGTACATATATGCATAACTATGTTTTAAGGCTTCCTAATGAAAAAGCAACTGTTTTGTGATTGACTCTTATAAGTGAGATCACAAGGCATCCCAAATAGTTGACAGTGAACAACATTCACAGGTACAAAAATCACTTGAGGGGAAAAAAGTCTGACACACAGACTATCTCACACACACACACACACACATATATATATATATATATATATATATATATATATATATATATATATATATATGTACATACACATGTGTATATATATATATATATATATATATATATATATATACATACACACACACACACACACACACAAAGGTTTATACATACATACATATGTGCACAGACAAGCATACATACACACACACACACACACACACACACACACACACACACACTTGTAAGTGCATACCCCTGCTACATATAAATGTATATATGTGTGTAAGAGCTAAATATATGTATTTGTATGTGTACCTGTGTATAATTATATATACTTATATGTGAATTAGGGGATGCAGGGAGATTTTTTTTAAGCGCATTCTGCATCTACGAATGTTCTTCACTGATAGTTTGGGGATGTCTGCAAAACTCCAAAGTTTGTGTATCTTAGGGAAAAGGGAAATACTTTGGATAGTGCAATTTGAATCTTTAAGTGCAAGTCCTCATATTCATGCACTAGTGATCTCATATAAAAGTGTTGATCACTAGTGTATTAATTTTAGATATTATATACCCTTGCTTTGTTCTTTGTTTATGGTTTGGTATTTCATTCACATTTGGGTCCCCTCTGCAATGAGCTTTGCCCAGCAGAGTTAGCTTCATTAATAAAAATGAAGAATTAAAACAAATAAATGATTTATATTGTAATTAATTATTTTCATGGCTGCTCATTAGTGAATCTTTCCACTACACACCTTGCCCTTTCTGATGTATTTGTTAAACTTCCATAAACTGCATAACATACACTGGGCATTATAAGTGAACTTTATGATAGTATAGTCCACTACTGCAGAGATGCCATGATTAATAGAATGCATGAAAGCTTAATTTAGGCTGCTTAAAACAGGTTGTAAGTTTGCATGTTTGGTAGATTTTTGTGTTTAAGAATATTAATTATCATGCAAGGTACTTTTAAGTTTTTGCAAAAGAAAAAGGATGACTGAAAATTGGAATATAGGCATTTCATAGTATCATGTATTTGCTCATTTTTTATTTGTATTTTTATTATATGTGGATTTGCAGTAGATTAACAGAGACACTGGTATGAAATTCTGTATATGAAATTGGTAATTAGCTGTTTTCTGATAAAAATCTTGTATTGGAGCCTATTTGTTTGGTGTTCCGTAGTATTCTTGTATGTGGGAGGAACAACAGGGTCGCTTCCCATAACAAGATAACAAAACTGGTTGCTTAAAACCATGCTTGAGATGGGTTTCATGGTTTAAAATAACACACAAACCAAGTGTTCATGAGATAGCACTATATTAAGATGATTATTCTACTCATTTGATGAAATGCTGCTGTATGTCATCTTTATGTTGTGTTATATTAGTATGAATATGCTATTAAACACTCGAAATATGCTATTCAGCAGCTGTTTTGTTTTTATTTCATGTCATTTAGTAATCTGATGTTATTGCTGTGAGATGTTTATTTTATTTATTATTTTGGCGGGTTTGTGTATTCCTGACCGTGACCAGAAGTTGGCCTTTCTTTGGTTTTGGTGATGTGGAAGTGAAGTAAGTGCTGTCCTTTATAAGGTGTAACACACTTTCTTTGTAGCTGAGAAACTAACAATGAAGGTAATAAAGTTACAGAGACTCATTTGTAGTTTCTAAGCAAATGGAGATTGAAGCTCTATACATACTGTTTCCTTAAGAATGTCCTGAGCTAGCAGTCCATTTGATTAGTGAGTCCCTGGTTATGGGAAGAACAACAGGACAGCACAATGTCTAGGCAGCGGTATGAGTGTATTCAGCTGCAGCATGCTGCACAGGAACAGTAAGCTGTGTATGTTGGTGATAAGTGTATAGTTATAGGTTATTTTTCTAAATACATAGCACAGGTGACAAGACAAGCAGTAATGTAGTATTTAAATATAGTAACCAGTTTAACATAAGCATTAGTTTAAAGGGATATATTAGTTGCCAGACTTCCATAATTGATAGCAATGGAAAATTTCACTATGAAAATTAAGTGGATAGTAGTTTTACAAATAGTGCAAAGTGGTTTACTGCATGGTATGCAGAGAGCATACTTTTTCTGACCTATAAATCAGTTAGCTTTCTTCAACATATCATTCAGCAGTGTATACATCTGTGTTTAAGTGGTGTAGTGCATTTTACCTCAAGGACAGCTTGTAGAGAGATTTGTATTGTTCTTGTCCCTCTGATTAAATGTTCAAATTTGTTAGGTTGAGTTCCCTTGATCTCTGCCATGATTTAAGGGAAACATCTGGAGTTTCCTTGATCTCTGTCATCAGTTAAGGGCAACAGCACTTTATGATTTGGGATATTCCTTTGTTTCTGTGATAGTGCAACCTCAGATTTATATAAGTGACATGTTGAGTGAGGGGGTATCACACAGTCCTCCATATGGGGGGATGGAAGGGGCTTGATCCCTTTGGACACACTTGTGTTTGGTTTGCAGTCTTTTTATAATTTAGCTGATAATGAGAAATGTGGAATGTCAATGTATTGGGTTATCGGTCAATGAATCCACCTTGTCAGTAGAATAAACTTGTCCAGGCTGTGGTCAGTGAGTTTGCTGTTGACAAAATAGATTAGACCCACTTAAATGCCATACTGATAACCATTTGATTACTGCATAGCCTGAATGGTAATGAATATAGCATACATTGTAGTAAATGAACACCATGTTTTCGTTGTTATTGGTTAAAAAGATCACAGTCTGTGTAGTTTAGTTGTTTTTTATTTTTGCATCCACTGGAACACTCTAGGTGGGAATTGCTTACTTTCCTTTTCTCTTTCCAACTTTTCTCTGTGTTTTTCCTGTAAAGTTGTGGGATGTCGGAGAAAAAAATGCACTTCCTGTCTGCACGAGATTCCCTTATCTGATGCCCACAGGGAGTGCTTATATTGTCTCGGTCCTGCTCACCTTGAAGCTTCTTGTGCCATCTGCGAGGGTTTCCATCAAAGAGCACTGGCCGACATAATTATTTTGAAGGGCCTTTTACCTCCTTCAGCCCCACTGGCAGGTTCCTCTTCTTCTTTGGAAGCTCAACCCCCTTCCAAAAAGCACAGAGAAGACAGGGAATTTAGGAAGTGTTCCCTAGAGAAATCTGCTTTCTTGTCTTTGGATGAGTCTCCAGTCAAGGCTGCTAAGGTGTCAGATCCCTGACCATTGGATTTAATTTAGTCTACGTAATCCATTCCTCTGCCCTGAGCTCCTTTGCCTTTAGTGCTCCCTCCTCCTTCCACAGTTTTGCCTCGTAAAAAGAGATCTCCCAGGATCCCATCCAGGCCACCTTCCACAGCATCTTCTGTCAGGTCTTCCAACAGCCTTTCAGAATCAGAGATGGACAGACTGATGAGGCAGTTCCTTCAGATGCATATCCAGATAGGGAGTCTTACCAACCCTGTCCCATACCGAGACTGTGGGCAGACAGTCATTCTTTAGGCCTTTAGCTCCTTCTCCAATCCAACCTGCTGCTTTGGAGCCCTTGGATCCAAATGCCCTGATAGCGGAGGTGTCAGAGCCAATAGTGGATCTCACTTCGACCCCGGCACCTTACCTGGCTTGCTCTTTCCTGACTATGTCAGAGCAGAGTGGCTCTTGGAGCTGAAGCCTCGACTTCAGCTCCAAGGGGTTGACCTCAACTCTGAAGTTTTTGGAGCTGTTGTTTCCCCTTGGAGCATTGGCATTCGGCAGCTCGGCCCCAGCTTTTCTCTCAAAGTGGAGGGCTGGAGGAGTTTGGGGATCCTCTGTCCCGGTAGTTTTAGCTCCTTTCGGAAGTGCTTCTCATCCCTTTGGAGTCTGTTTCTGAGTTCTGACCACAGCCTCCCTCAGAACATCTGGCCCAGTAAAGCCTGCATTTCTTCCACCTTTGGAACCCAGATCTCTTCTGACATTTCCCCAGAGGAATCCATCACAGAAGACACCAATTTCGAGGAAGGGGGAGGGTTCCCAGATCTCCACCTTTTGAGACATCTTGGAAATCCTGTGCCAAAGAGGTGGATGGTCTTCCCAAAACCCTACCCTGGAGGAAACGGTGTTCTTGGAGGCTTTCATGTATGGCCCATCTACATCTTGGGTGTCACCCCCTGCTGACGTACTCGTTAATCTGGCATCAAGCAGGGCTTGGAAGGGTCTGGACACAGTACAACCTATATCCAAGCGTGGCAGACAAAATCGTCAGTGCTCCCCCTGATTAACCCCATTGGACTAAGGGAATGCAGGTAGATGCCATGGTTGTTGCAGCAGCCACCAATATGGAGCTGGCCCAAGAAAACAGGGAGTCTAGGGCTATGGACAGATTCGGTAAGAGAGTTTGCTCCTCATCTGCCTTCACATTATGAGCCTTAAACTACCATCTGAAGTTGCCAATCTTCATTCATTCTTTGCTGATGGGTTCAGTTCTGAACCCTCAGAACCGATTCGGCCATTATACAAAGCTCGCGCCAGCCAAAAACTCTCAAGCTAGGGGTCTATCCTTACTGCCTCGCTTCCAAATACCTCAGATCTCATTTGCCATATACAACTTTAGATGCGTCAGTTGTTGCTTTCAGCTAAGTGCTCAAATTTTCTGATATTTCTCTATTATTTCTACCCGTTACTCATTTTTTTCTGATATTTACTATTCTCTAGTTTCCTTGTGTTTGTGAGAGTGATTCTATCTCAAACTTTTACCTCAAGGTATCTCTCTCTTTTACCATCGTTGGTATTACGCCTCTCCTTCCTGCTTACCATTGGTAATTGTTTGATACCATTGTTGGTATCCCTTTCCCTATCCTAACTTTTTCTTCTTACCCATTTGGGTAGTCTTTATATATCATAGTTGGTATATTTAAAAAAAAAAAAAAAAAACTTGATCTGATATTGTTAATCCTCATTCAGTCATTACTTGTGGGTATCGGTTCCGACCTTGAAACTGAGCCAGCCATCTTCCAAGCTCGCATCAGCTACAAACTCTCGAGCTAAAACTCTTACCCAGAATTCCCCTCTCCCTGTTACCTCAGATTTTATTTGCCGCATCGCCATTCGGTCGTGTCAAGCTACTTCTCTTGAGCTAAGTATAGTATTTTTCTTCATACTAAGTTCTAAGACAACCTTTTTTTTCACAAAAAAGTTATTAGATAGTTCTCTTACCTTATCGCATTTAGTGACTACCCCTTTTTGAACCTTTCAACTCTTTTCCTCTCTTTTTACCATGAGGTAATCCTTTTTTACCATCGTTGGTAAACCCCTTTTCCTTCTTACCGTTGGGTATTTCTTGTACCATTGCTGGTATTTTTCTTGTTTTTCTTTCTTTCCTTAACTAACATGACAGAAAAAAAGGTAGCCCAGGGTTTAAAAGATGTTTAGATTGTGGCCATAAATTACCTACTTCAGATTCACATTCCCTGTGTGTCTATTGCTTGGGTGTGCCTCATTTAACAGTTGACCCGCCTTGCAGGATTTGTAAGAATTTCTCTAACAGGACGTTAATTGAGAGAAAAAATAAATTAATATTGAAGGGGCTACTTAAATCTCCTTTTTTAGAGGCTATTTCTGGGTCGGAGGTTTCAACCACTCCAAGATCCTATAAGAAAAAGAGTGATGAACATAAAAAGGCCAAGTCTCATCCTTCATCCCCAGCTGGGGACCCACAGGAACCGAGACCCAAGAAAGCTAAGCTTTCCAGTTCAGATTTGACTTCGTCAGCTCTTACGGTGCCTAGACCCCCGGCACTGAGGCTGTCGGCGCCATCTGTGACCTCGGCACCGACACTGACTACTGTGCTCCATACCACATTGGTACCGAGGAGCTCCTCGGTTCAGACTTCCTTACTGGCACCGACTGTCCAGTCGATGCAGACTGTCATGACGTTGATGGATGTTTCGACGCCCATTTCCTTGTCGGCACACGACTACCCTCTCGATACCGACCATTCAGCTTTCATCACCGATTTTATTCGGCTCAGGCCTTGGCACCAATGACCACTTCGGTACCGACCTCATCGTCTGTGCAGACCACACCTTCGGCACTGATGATTTCCTCAGTGCAGATACCAGTAGTTCAGTCCATTACAGCTCCATTGTTCCCAGTACAGACCACCTCCGTGGTGGGCACTGAGTTTGCTCCGTCCTTGGATAGACCTGACTCTCCCTCAGCCATGTCCGTGAGATCCGCTAGAAGCCTCTCTGAACATGATGTGTTGCATCTTGTGGATCAAGTGCTTTTGGCCAGAGGTATTCCACCACCCAGGAACTATCCTTCCTCGGGAGGTGATCACTCTTTACCAAAGACCTCTACTTATTCTCCTCCTTCATTGCCTTTGAAGCCCCTTGATATAGCACATCTTCCCCCACTATGGTTCCTTTTATGGACCTCACTAAGGAGCCGCAGTTGCCTTTGTGGCAGGTGAGTCTTGTCACGGCCCAGGATGTCAGCTGTGGCGTACATGCTTTGGCATTTCACAGCCATCCAGGGACTCCGAGTTGGCAGGCTGAGCCACTTAGATGAGGGGTAACCCCTGCCCTGGGCCCTCATCCCTCTTCTGGTGGACCGGCCTTCCAGCTTATGGAGAAGGCTCTGGTGTCAGTTGGCAACCCTGTGCTATCACTCTCCCTGCCCTCCTCTGGACCGCAATGTTCACAAGCCGCTCCTAGCAGACACTGGGCGCAAAGCCCTTAGGACATACTCCCACAGGAGACCCCTTTTGAGCTGTCTTCCCCTGCTTCTCCCTCTGAGGAAGATCATCAAAAGAGCTCGTGCAAGAGGAAGCACATGGACTCCACAGAGGAGTCCCTTACTGAAGACACAGATTTTGATGATGGGGAAGGGTCCCCTCGATCACACTGTGAGGTATCCTTTGGTGATATCCTTGAAATCCTTAAACAGAGAGGTGACTGGCAGCCCTCCAACCTGACCTCTGAAAAGTCTGTGTTCCTGCAGGCCTTTAGTGCATGGCCCCCTAAATCCTGGGTTACTCCACCTGCTGACAAACTTGTCCGGCTCATCATGCAGCGTGCGTGGAAGGCTCCAGACACCATTGAGGCCATTCTCCGGAGGCCAGATAACATTTTGTCCCCTCCAGCTAGTGATCCCCATTGGTCCAAAGGTCTTCCTATAGATGCTTTGGTGGTGGCGGCCGCAACTAAAAAGGACCTGGTGGAAGAAGAAAGCCAGACTATCCATCCACCCAGCAAAGAGTCCTGGGCTCTGGACAGAATAGGGAAGCGTACTTTTACATCAGCGACCTTTGCAGTCAGGTCCCTGAACAATATGGCCCATTTTACCAGGCTTCAAAGAGACTTAATTTCTGAGCTCTCTGAAACTTTGGCTAGAGCTGTGTCTGATGAGGTCCGTGACAAAGTGGCCTCTCAGCTAGCTACTATCGAATCGATATTTAACTCCTCAATGCGCCTGATATCTCATGCATCAGAAAGAGCAGCTAGAGTGGCGGGTTCAGGCATTGTTTTGAGATGACATGCCTGGATACGCTTGTGTAATTTCGCGGAACCCTTCAAGGCTTCCTTTCTCAATGCTCCCATCGAAGCCTAGTTGTTGTTTGGACCCAAGGTTAAGAGCACACTAGCCAGATGTGAACAGGACAGTAAGACCCTTTCTGCTGTGGTTGTCCGTTATTCTTTCCCTCAATGAGCTTTCTCCAGAAACCAGAAGAGTGGGAAGATATGGCACAAAAAGCCTCAAGGTTCTTTCCGTGACACACAGGCCGAGTTCTCCTCTAGAGGCAGAGAGGGAAACTCTCAGGGAAGACACCCCTTTTGGGTCAGAGGGGGTCTGCGTAACCAGGGATCCTTTCCCTGGCCAATCCTACCAGCGCTCCTGAAGAGCAGCCCAACTGCTTTCCTCTGGAAGTGGTTGGGGGTAATTTCTCTTTGTTCCCTTCTGCCTGGCTAACCATTACCACCGATTCTTGAGTACAAAGGATAATACCCAGAGGTTATCATATCCCCTTCGATCTTTGTCCTGCTCCCTCAACAAGCTTACCCGACGTTCCACCCAGTCAAAGAGAAGAAGCAGCGTTAGAGATTTCAAAGCTGCTAAGAAAAAGAGTCATCCAAATAGTCCCTCCAGACCAGATAGGATCCGTATTCTACTCAAGACTATTTTTGGTGCCAAAGAAAACCAGCTACTGGAGACCAGTTTTGGATCTCAGTGTATTGAACAAGTTTGTAAAAGTGCAGAAATTCCAGATGGTCACAATACAGTCTGTCCTTCTGCTTTTGGAAAAAGATGATTGGATGTGCTCAAGAGATCTTCAAGATGCGTACTACCACATAAAAGTGGACAGACCATTAAGAAGATTCCTTCACTTCTGTGCGGGAGCCAGTCATTACCAGTTCAGAGTACTGCCCTTCGGACTCTCTACAGCCCCCAGAGTGTTCATAAAGTGCATGGCAGTCATCACAGCTCACTTGCAACTACAAGGATTCCAGGTGTTTCCATACCTAGACGACTGGCTCATCTCCACCCCCACCAGACATCTATTGGAAGAAGCCCTGGCATACTCTCTCCTCACTGCAGAAAGGCTAGGCATAACCATAAACTGGCAAAAATCCTATCTCACCCCTTCTCAGTCCACAAAATTCATAGGGGTCATCTTGAATACAAAGAATTGCAGAGCATCCATTCCAGAGCACAGAATTCTAAGGATAAAGCAGCAACTGATTCCAATCCTTTCAAGGGAAAAATCCACAGCTCATTCTGTTCTCCAGTTGTTGGGTTCCATAGCAGCCTCCATTATGATTGTCCCCATGGCCAGGTTTCACATAAGGCTTCTACAATGGCTACTGCTCACACAATGGTATCCCTTTCAGTACCCTCTTTCAGCCAAGAGTCGGGTAACTCACAGGTGCAAACAAGATCTAAATTGGTGGACAGGGCACAATTCGTCACAATGGTATCACCCCTTCTCCCCTCAACAGCCCAAGGCTACAGTGACCACGGACACCTCCCTGATGGGGTGGGGGGCTATTTCAGGGACAGACAGTCCAAGGTATTTGGCCAAAATGGAGGCCCATCTGCATATAAATGTTCTGGAGCTGAGGGCGGTGCTTCTGGTGTTGCAAGCATTCCATCCCATGCTGCCGTGTGGGACTATTGCGATACAATCAGACAACATGGCGGTGGTCTGGTACATCAACAAACAAGGTGGAACCACATCTTACCCACTCTGTCAAGAGGCCATGAGGATATGGCAATGGGCGATGGCTACCAACCACTTTCTCCTAGCAACGCACATTCCCGAGAGTTCCAAAGTGATAGCAGACAGACTCAGCAGGTGTATTCTACAACCTCATGAGTGGTCCCTGAATCCCTTGAGATTTTCAAACACTGGGGTTTTCCTTGCTACGACCTCTTTGCATCCCCGACCAACTACAAATGCAGCAACTATTTTGCCCTGATTTCCCCTCCGGGACAGTCACCCAGGGACGCTCTAGTCCATGATTGGCCCTTGGGTCTGCTTTATGCTTTTCCACATCTCCCCCTCATTCCCCAGTTTCTGAAGAAAGCCCGGTGGTTGAAGAGCAAAGAAATCCTCATAGCACCATATTGGCCTCGTCAGATTTGGTTTCCCTTCCTTTGACCTCACCTGCTAGATCAACCATGGATTCTCCATCCAATCCCAGGGTTGATCTCCCATCCACAGAGTCTGATTCACCCCAACCTGAAAAGCCCGAAGCTCAAAGTTTGGCTCCTCCAATTCCTTTGATTGCCAGGCAGAATGATCTTTCTTTGCCAGTACGTGACATTCGTATTGCATCTCATAAGTCTTCCACCAGAATTACATATCTCAGCAATTGGAAAAGATTTACTTTTTGGCTGAAAGAAAAACAAGTAGATCCTTTTTCAGCACCAGTGTCGATAGTACTGGGATATCTGTCTATCCTATTTTAGTCCGGTCTATCTGCCTCTACCATTAGAGTTCATTTGGCTGCAATATCTACTTTTCATGATGGTGTCCAAGACTCTTCTCTTATGTCACACAACTTATGTGAGACCTTCATAAAAGGCGTGACTCATCTAAGACCTCCTTTTAGAGATCCTACTCAACCATGGGACCTGTCATTAGTCCTACAAACTTTGACAATGCCACCTTTTGAACCAGCTTCTTCTTGCGACCTCAAATATTTGTCATGGAAAACCTTGTTTTGGTCACCATCACTTCCGCCAGATGTATCTCTGAGCTTCAAGCCTTATGCATCAAGAGTCCTTATTTGATTTTTCCTAGAGATAGAGTGTCATTGAGAACTAATCCTTCCTTTCTGCCAAAAGTGATCTCTGAAATGTCCATTAATCAAACCATTGAATTGCCAGTTTTCTTCCCCAATCATTCAAACAGGGGAGAGTATTGCCTACATACCCTAGATATTCACAGGCAAATTCACTTCTACTTGAACAGGACTAAGGCTTCTAGTAAATCAGACCAATTATTTTTAGCCTATTCTGGACCTAGATTAGGATGTGCTGTTGCTATGGTCATATTGGCTAAATGGTTAAAAGACTGTGTGACCTTCATTTATAGACAACATAATATTCCATTGACTACTACCATAAAGGCTCATTCTACAAGGTCGGTGGCAACTTCTGCTGCCTTCCATGCCAGAGCCTCTTTACATGACATTTGTGCAGCTGCAACTTGGGCTACTCCTCATACCTTCATCAATCATTTCAAATTGGATTTGGCCTCCAGGGGAAGAGCATCTTTTGGTTCTATGGTGCTCAGGAATGTCCTTCCATGAGAGCCTCCCAGGAATAAAGGTAGCTGGAGACTCTGTCCCACACGTAAGGAATGAACGAGGATTAACAATATCGGATAAAGAAGTTATGTCTTACCATAACGTTCCATCTGTATTGTTGATCCTCTTTCAGTCATTACACCCCTCCCTCCTTCCCCCTCCTGTGGCTTCTAGTGGATCTCACCATCCGGTTCTGTTAGGTCATTTGACCAGAGGTAGCCTCCACCTTCTTTTGACTTGCAAACTCAATCTGAGGTAACAGGGAGAGGGGAGTTCTGGGTAAGAGTTTTAGCTCGAGAGTTTGTAGGTGACGCGAGCTTGGAAGATGGCTGGCCTCGGAACCGATACCCACACATAATGACTGAGCGAGGATCAACAATACAGATGGAACATTATAGTAAGACATAACTTCTTTTTCTTGTCTTTCCCTTTTCTTTTCGAGTGAGTATGTGCGAGTGTGGGCGTGCCTTGTACTTGACTAGATAACATGGCAGAAAGGAACCTCCGGGTTCAAGCAATGTAAAGACTGTGGCAGAAAGATGCCCATTTTGGATGGCCATCTTTCTTGGATCTATTGTTTAGGTATCCCTCATGCGGAAATTCAACCTCCATCTGAACTCTGTAAGGGGTTTAGTGCTCAAACTCTTGCAGAGAGATGTAATAAATTGATACTTAAGGGCTTGTTGAAATGCCCTTTTGGTGAAGTTTTTTCTGAAGTGGAGACTTCAAAATCTCCAAAAACTGACTAAAAAAAAAACAGAACCATTCGGTACTTTCCTTCCCCAAGATACATGGCTCCAAGACTCAAAAATCTCTGGTTTCAACACCTTCTTTGGAATCGAAAGCAAAAATGCCAAAGATATATTTTTCTTCTGCTCCAGCACCAAAACCAACAAAATCTACTACGGTGCCATCTGCTATTGAAAGTATCCAGACGTCTTCGATACCGACCATGACGTCATTGCCGACGACCTTTCTGGCACTGACAGTTGCCACTTCCACTATTTTGATACCATCTTCACCTGCTATCCAACAGTCTATGGTGCTGAGGGTCAAGATTATAAGTACCCCCAGGACTAGATATTCTCCTTCAATAGACCCCCTTCTTGGGTCAAGCAGCTGAGTCCATTTGTGGAAAGACCTGAATCCCCCTTCAGGAATGTCTGTCTTTTCCTCCTGGCGCCTATCGGAGATGGATGTAGTTACATTAGTGGATCAGTTCTTGGCAGCCAGAGGCCTTCCTCTCCCTCTCGGACCTCCCTCCCTCCCAGAGCCGTGGCTTACTCTCCCAGGACTCCTACATATATTCCTCCTTCAACCTCTCCGCAGGTGTTGGTGCCCATTGCTTCGACACTCCCAGTGCCAGCTACCTCGGTACTGATGGTGGATTTCACCTCGGTACCAGAAACTACTCTCTGGTCTTCGGCTCCATTGGAACCATCGCACCCACGGGACTGAGATTTGGCTGCTGATTTTGGGATTCCTGGATTGGCTCCGATTTTTTCTACAGCACCGTCCACGGCTGTCAGCACCTTGGTAGTTTCAAGTTCTCTTTCGGCTCCTACTCTGGGGGGTGGCTTAACGGAGCGGGGTGTGACCACAGTTACGAGGTTGTCATTTTCAGTTCTGGGCTCCCATCCCTCTTCGGCCAGGCCTGCCTTCCAGATTATGGAGAGAGCCCTAGCCTCAGCAGGCTCCCAGTTGGTACCATCCCCGTCAGAGAGCCATATTTTTTGTTCCCTTTGGTTCGCAGCTGCCACAGTCTGCTACTTCAGGACAGCGGCACAAGAGCAGCAAGATACCCTACTGCAGGGTCCCCTCTCTTCAGAGTCCACCTCAGATCTGCCCCCTGAGGATCCACCCCATAAGACATCATGCAAGAGGAAGCACTTGGATTCTACAGAAGAATCAGTCACTGAGGATACAGATTACGATGAAGGGGAAGGGTCCCCACGGTCACTCCTTGAAGATGTCTCCTTTGGAGACATCCCGGAAATTTTAAAACAGTGGGGTGATTGGAAGCCCTCAAACCCATCCTCTGAGGAATCTGTTTTCTTTCAGGCTTATGTGCCCAGCCCTCTACTTCTTGGGTGACTCCACCTGCTGATGAAATAATCAAACTTATCATGCAGGGTGCATGGAAGGCTCCTGACACCATAGAGCCTATTCCTCGGAGACCAGACAAAATTCTTTCAGCCCCTGAGATTCAGCCCCATTGGTCTAAAGGGTCTAGCAGTGGATGCCATGGTGGTGGCTGCAGCCTCAAAAAAAGGAACTCACTGAATAGAGTTCAACTGTCCATCCTCCTAACCGAGAGACCCGGACGATGGACAGATTTGGGAAGCAGGTATTTGCTTCAACGACCTTTGCTATTCGGTCCTTGAATTTTCTGGCACACTTCACTGGACTCCAAAGTGATCTGATAACTGAGCTTTCAGATACCTTGGCAGGAGCAGTGTCTGATGAGGTTCGGGATAAGGTTGCCTCCCAGATTGCTACCCTGGAGTCTATCTCTAATTTGACTATGTGGCTTATCGCGCATACAGCCGAAGGGAAGTCTAGAGCAGCGAGTACAGGCATTGCCATTAAGCTCCATGCCTGGATGTGCTTGTGTGATTTTGCAGACACCTTCAAGTCTTCCTTTGTCAGCGTTCCTGTGGATGCTACTTCATTGTTTGTCCCAAAAGTTAGAGACACGTTAGCTAGGTGTGAAAAGGACAGGAAGACCCTTTCTGCTGTGGGCGTGCATTTTTCCACTCCACAATGACCTTACTCCAGGAATCAGAGGAGTACAAAGATGTTGTTCAAGAGACCCAAGGGCCTTTTCGGGACACACGTGGCAAGTATTCCCCCTGGGGCAGAGGGGGGAACTATTCTGGAAGATGCCCCTGTGTGGCAGAGAGGTTCCATGCAACACAGGGTTCCAAGGAATCTTTTTCTGGACAACCCTACCAGCGCTACTGAGCTGCGGCCCGATTGCTTACCTCTGGAAGCAGTTGGGGGTAGATTTTCTCTGCACCATGCAGCCTGGCTTTCTATAACATCGGATTGCTAGATGCAGACAATAATTACCAAAGGTTACCACATTCCCTTCAGTTTTTTTCCCTAAACCACAAAGTCGAATCCCCGATGTTCCACCCAGTCAGTGGGATATAGCGGCACTAGAGATTCAGAAGCTGCTTCAAAAAAGAGTCATCCAAACAGTCCCATCAGACCAGATAGGATCCGGATTTTACTCAAGATTCTTTTTAGTTCCAAAAAAGACAGGGGACTGGAGGCCAACCTTGGACCTCAGCATATTGAACAAATTTGTGCAACAGACAAAATTCCAGATGGTCATGGTTCAGTCTATCCTTCCATTTCTAGAGAAGGATGATTAGATGTGCTCTATAGATCTTCAGGATGCGTATTACCACTTAAAGATGGATAAATGCCCTGGAAGATATCTCCGCTTCCGGCTGGGAGCCAGTCATTACCAGTTTCGAGCACTGCCCTTTGGTCTCACCACAGCCCCCAGGGGGTTCATCAAATGCATGGCAGTTGTAGCAGCTCATTTAAGGGTTCAAGGATTCAGTGTGTTTCCATATCTAGATGACTGGCTCCTCACCGCCCCCACTAGGCAGCTGCTGCTTTGCGCCACAGACTGTATTCTACACCTTGCCGAGTTCTTAGGCATTTCAGTCAAAAAAGAAAAATCACAGCTGTCTCCCACACAGTATCTGGAATTCATCGGACCAAAACTAAATACAAAATCCTGCGTGGCCTCCCTTCCTCATCACAGGTTGTTAAAGTTAAGATCGCAACTTCAAGTGATTCTTGCCCGAGACAAAGTTGGTGCCCATCTGGTATTACAACTTCTCGGATCCATGGCAGGAATAGTAACATTAATCACCCTAGTGAGGTACCAAATGAGGCTGCTTCATTGGCTCCTAGCATCTCAATGGTCACTTCTAACTCACTCCATGTCTCATCAAATACTGATAACAAATCGCTGGAAGAAAGATTTATCATGGTGGATGAAACCAGAAGAAGATTTATGGAGTTGTCCTTTCTCGCCCTCTCAGCCCAAGGCCGTAGTGACCACGGATGCTTCTCTGATAGGGTGGGGGGGCATTTTCAAAGAAAGACTGTCCAAGGCGCTTGGTCCCCACAGGAGGCCAGTCTGCACATCAGTGTCCTAGAACTGGTGGCACTGCTTTTAGCATTGCAAGCATTCCAATCTGCCTTTCCATCCGGGACAATTGCTGTCCATTCAGACAACATGTCAGTAGTCTGGTACATCAACAAATAGGGGGGGACCAGATCCTACCCACTATGTCGGAAAGACGTAAGAGTTTGGCAATGGGTAATCACCTCCAACCGCTTTCTAATAGCAATGTATATTCTGGGGAATTCTAACGTGACTGCGGGCAAACTAAGCAGATGTATCCTGCTACCCCATGAATGGTCTCTTAATCCCAGTGTCGCAATGAAAAATTTTCGTCAGTGGGTTCAGCCTTGCTGCGACCTGTTCACCTCTCCCATAAACCACAAATGCAGCAGCTACTTTGCCCTAGTCCCCCCTCACGGGGAGTCCCCAAGAGATGCACTTCTTCACAATTGGCCCCCAGGACCTCTGTATTCCTTTCCACCAATTCCTTTAATTCTCCAGTTTCTGAGGAAAGCCCAACGGTTGAGAAGCAAAGTGATTCTCATTGCACCTTACTGGCCCTATGAAGTCTGGTTTCCCTTTCTCTGGCCTCACCTGGCTCACCACCCATGGACTCTGGATCTAACCCTAGACCTGTTATCTCACCCTCAGGGGTTGGTGCATCCCAATCTTCAGCATCTCAAGCTGATGGCTTGGTTTATCCACTTCCAGTAATTGCTAGATGTAACAATTTGTCCTCCCCAGTGCAAAAGATACTTCTGGCTTCTCATAAACCATCCACCAGAAAACTTTACATTAACAAATGGAAAAGATTCTCTATTTGGTCAGATGCAAATGGTTTTGATCCTTTCTCACCTCCAGTCAATAAGGTCCTGGAATACTTAGCCACCTTATTTCAGTTTGGAACGTCAACTTCCACCATTAGAATTCATTTAGCTGGTATTTTGAATTTCTATATCTGTTCTGATGATCATTCATTGATGTCCATGATACAATGATACCTCTGGTACCATCATTGACTGGATCCTAACAACTCACCCAAACCTTATCACCAAAGCCGGAATTTTACCTGATCCTCTCAGCGATCACCAACTAGCCTTCGCCGGCCATCTCCCATCTCCACTGCATAAACAACACCACTACATCCAAACCTGCAACCTCTCCATTTTCAACCCTCTTAACTTTCCCCGAATGCATAAAGCATACTGACTGGTCCCCTCTAAAATCCCTTCCTCTAGATGATGCCATTTCCTACTTTAACCACTCATTCCTAACCCTTCTCAATCAGCAAGGCCCCCCCAAACCAAACGCATTAAAGCTAATCCCTACCCATGGTTATCAAAAGATACTAAACTAGCCTTGCACCAAAGGGACAAAAACTGGAAACAGTTTCAAAAACATAAAAACTCTAACACCTTCCTAGAGTACAAGCAACAACGAAACTCTGCAAAAAAACTAATAATGAAAGACCGCAAAGCCCACTACTCCAAACTCCAGTCTTTGCACTCAACAAATCCAAAAAAATTCTGGGACTCCATCTCATCCATGCTACATCCTGGCAACAAAGAAAACCCCTGCCCAGACCCCAACCTCTCCTCATAGACTGCATAGCTAAACTATCAGCCTCCTCCACCACTACCCCCTCCTGCCCCAACCACCACCCCAACCATCAATCTTCCTCCACATCCTTCTGCCTCAAGCACTATAAAAAGACTTCTCCTCAAACTCAAACCCTGTCTCAATGCACCAGACAACCTTCCACCCACCTTCCTCAAACAATCTGCAGACAGCATTGCCTATCCCATCTCTGTTCTTATAAATAGATCCATACAAGAATCATACGTCCCTTCTATCTGACGCCATGCTTACATCATCCCACTCCACAAAGGTGGCAAAAATACTGATACCACCAACTTCAGGCCTATTGCCATCCTTTCCCCTCTTTCAAAAATACTAGAGAAAACAATAGAAGCACAACTCATGGTACACCTAACACTAAACAATCTCCTCTCCCCTACCCAACATGGCTTCCGCCCTGGCCACAGCACCATGACTGCCATTTTTCCTTTCTTGAAACCATAAACCTCGAACTCGACTCAGGCAAGTTCGTATCCACACTATTCCTAGATCTGTCAAAGGCCTTTGACACTATCTCACACACCCTACTTATATCCCAACTCTCCATCCTACACCTCTCTCCCACCACCATCACCTGGTTTTCCAGCTACTTGTCCAACCACCAACAAGTTGTCCAATGGAAAACTTCAACCTCTCTCGACATTCCCACACCCATAGGTGTCCCACAAGGTTCTGTTCTTGGCCCTCTTTTCTTCAACCTATTCATTAACAACTTTCACCAATCCATCCCAGACTCATCTATCGTCCAATATGCAGATGACTCGACAGTCATCTGCTCAGCCTTCTCCCCTTCCGAGTTCCTAGCAAAAACCCAACTAGCCTTCTCCAGAACAGAACCCTGGATGCAGTCTAGCCATCTAGCACTAAGTGCAAATAAAACCAAACTAATGTTTTTTCCCCTACCAAAATCTCCATTGATAAATCCGCATTCACCATACAGAGCCAGAACAACACCCTCCTTGAAATTGTTCCCAACATCAAGCTTCTTGGCATCATTATTGATGAAGAACTCAAATTTGACACCCACATCCACTCCACAATCAAGAAAATCCACCAAAAGTTAGGTCTCCTCTACAGGCACAACCACTTCCTAAGCCCCTCTACCCATCAAACTCTTGCATCCACCTTCCTACTCCCCTCCCTTATGCATGGTGCCCCTCTTTTTGCCAATCTCCATCTTGGCCTTCGGTCCAAACTTGAATCCTGCTACCACAAGATCTCCAAATTTGCAACCAATTCAAAAAACATCCCACCACTGCCACTCCCTCCTCACCCTCATCTGACTTGAACTACCCAAATGCCTCAGTTACCTACAACTCACCATTGCCCACAATCTCATCTTTAAACCTGCCAACTGCCCAACTCTCGCTACTTCCTTAAAACCTTACATTCCCAACCGCTGACTCAGATCCAAAAAACAAAATCTCCTTTAGGTCCACAAACCTGCACAACCTTCTGGCCATTTACTGCTGTCCCACTCCTTAGCTAAACAGTGGAACTCTTTCCCCACACACCTACTCAACCTACCTAACCATACCAATTTCAAATCCAAATGGGAATGCCCTTGCCACACTCCAGCTTAAACCCCTCCCTCCCTCATTCCACCTTGCACTGACTCATCCAACTACCTCTACTATTACTTCATCCCACCCAAAACAATCCCTCCCCTACTAAAAACTAATTTTCTCTCTAATATCTATTGTACTGTACTCTCCAATTTCAAATATACTATTACCGTCTCCATGCATAATATTTTCCTAACCTACTAATGGCTAGTAGCTACATATTTTGAAATGTTAAACCTACAATTGAGTTTATAACAAAAAAATTCACTTTATGTAAATGTTGAAATTTCTGTATTGAATTATGTCTTTTCATTTTTGTAACATTGTGACAAGCATACCTCTCAACCTGGAATCATCAAAAATCTGGACAAGGTCCATGAAAAATGGGTACAAATCTGTACGCTGATTAACGTAAAATTTGCATACATAATTACATAACCCCTCCCACTCCAGTGGAATTGTAGGATAACAACTTTCAAACGCAAACTGAAGAGCAGACAACCAAAATATGGCACCAGAGTCCCCCTGCAGCCATTCCAATGTCCCATTACCTGGCTCTTTCACCCCATTTACCATAAACACTATTGTGTGCATACTGTTTTACTTCTTAAATGATTATTTGGATTTTATTTTTACATTTTATAGCACAATGCACAAACACAAATAGGTATCTGCTAAACAAAGCAATTCTGTCTCACAATTTAAATAGACTTGGCATTAAAACTTCTCTGCCCTTGAAACTCACATTCATTGAAACCCACACCAAATCCAAAGATAATGCATCTGGCCAGTGGTGATAAAGATTGCCTTTTGGCCATTTTCAAATCAAAGGCCTCTTGCACACAAAACAATAAACATACATGCTTTCTTTGATGCACCTTCCTGACCTTATTAAATTATATTCCTTGTATAATACAGCACACTTGTTAGACTTAAGTTATACCGCATTTTAAATTTATAGTTTGAACATTTTTCCAGTAGGCAGTGAAACAAAATGCATGAAGCAATAATGACAAAACTGCCCAATTCAGAACATTTCCATCATAAAAATCTACTTCCACACACGCAATCGCATTTTAAATGTATTGTTTGAACATTTTTCCAGTAGGCAATGAAACAAAATGCATGAAACAATAATGACAACACTGCCCAATTCAGAACATTTCCATCATAAAAGTCTTCTTACCACACACACACACACACACACACACACACACACACACACACACACACACACACACACACACACCTTAATTACTGTACAGAGCAATAATAGTGGTATCCTGCAGGCCTATGCAAGCTTGTGAAGCTTACTGAAGGGCTGTGTTCTACACAAATGAGTCATGATATTATGCCAGTAATACCTGCTTCAAGTACTGCTAGTAGCTCTTAGGAATAGAATCAAATAGAAAACTTATGTAGTATTACGAATTTAGAGCAACATAATGGGTTGATAACGTTGTAAAGTAAGTAATGCACAGTTCACATTTGTTCCTGAGTCACGATATTTTAATAAAGTGGTTAAGACAGAGTATTTACCCATTTCTTACAAATGAAGTAGTCTCAATAGTGTCAAATGCCAACTGTCAGTTCTAGATGAAAATCAGGGATTAGACCAAAGACAAGCATAACAAAAAGTTAAGACTGAAACACTATTTTAATATTCAGTGGCTATAACTTCAAAATTAACTAAATGCAAATATAAAGTTAAGTCTAGTACAGAAAAAAAGTCATATCAGTCAGATAAATGCCAAAGACAAGCACTACAAAAAGTTCCTAGAAATGATGCAGTATCTTACAAAGTTTGCACCCAGTATGCCAGAGATAACTATATCACTAAGAAACATGTTACATCAAGCTGCAGCCTGGAAATGGAGCTATATGCAGAAAAAGAGTTCTGAAACACTGAAGAAGCACCAATGTTGAACTACAACAAGACACTTTTGTATCTTTCTAGGTAGCATCTAACTAGAGAGACAGGGGTGACGTACATTTAGAATTACCCTGTGCTAATTTTTATTTTAATTTATTTTGTTTTCCACATACCTAGGCATGATACTGCAAGGTCAGTGTATCATTGCTGCATTAATCAATTGAAAAAAAGAGATAACCGGACTATATTTCCTCAGTTTTTATGCAGACTGACAATACAATCTAAAAGTGAAACACACAAGCTTTAATTCTTGGAGAATCATTCACCAAACCATGAATTATTTGGGTACCCGCATGGCACAGAAAGCAAAACAGCTAATGCATTGCATGATAGCATTGATCTTACTAGGTACTGGAGAGAATGTATTAAGTGACAGTCCTGTGAGTGACTCTAGCATTATTGGAAAGAGATGTCAGCTCTGACAGGCTGTCACCTAGCGAGTGTCTGGGTGCGCTAAGGTATCCGCACCTTCCTGACTGTTTTCTTGCTCACCATATCCTGTCAACCACAATCCGCCTACACCAGCAGTGTAAATGTGTATGTGGTTAGATACTTTCACATGTAATAAAACAATTTGTGTTTGTGTATTTGGCTCGGCTGCTTCTCACCAGTCTACATTGCTTGCATCATGAATAGAGCTGTTGGGAACACATTTCAATGGTAAACACACACACGCACACACACACACACACACACACACACACACACACACACACACACACACACACACACACACACACACACACACACACACACACACACCTTCAGCAAAAAGGTACCTGTCAGCAATCCGCAAAAATCCAATCATTCTGCAGTTATGGATTAACTACATGGCTAAAGTAAACAGCAGTCACCAAGTATTCATACAAAAGTAAATAGACGGAAGTAAATCTGCCCACAAACAGCATTAAAATGAAAGCAAAATGGCCTGGATTAAAAGTAAAATCTGCCCTGACTTGGCAAGGCTTAAAAGTAAAATCTGCCTGTACTCAGCAAAATGGTAAGGCTTAAAAGTAAAATCTGCCCAGACTCGGCAAAACAGCAACTCCATAACTGACAGTCCCAGATAGTATTCAAACAGATGCGCACGCATGTATAAGCTTAATTCCGACAGGCTAACGGAGCTGACGTCATCGTGCATGTGATGACGTCAGCTCCGAAAGCGCAAAATCTAAAAAACAGATTAAAAAATTGGAAATGAAGGGGTGCCACTCGGGAATTGTGGCACCCCTTCATTGAGACCCCAAAACTCGGTAAAAAACGAGTAATTCGGGATGTTTGGGAGGTCTGGTGACAAGCCAATTGCAAATATCATGGAGCTTATCTGTAAATGTTTAATTAGCTGTATGAACTATGTCCTTTTGTAACATGTTAAATGTAACTTGCAATTATTGTGGAGCTTTTCTGCCCAGGCCTCCACTGAAAATGGGCTCTTCTTGGCCCAGTGAATATTCCCCGGTCATCAAACTTAAGTAAATAAATAAATGTATCACCATCTTTGCAAAATTTTTCTTAAGATCACTCAACATGTGAAGCCACCTTTCAAAGATACAATAGCACCTTGGGATTTGACCTTAGTCTTGTAATGCTTAGTCTGTCAGCCCTTTGAGCCAGCAGCCACTTGTGGCCTCAAATTTTTATCTTGGAAGACCCTATTCCTTGTAGCTATCACATCTGCTAGGACAATTTCAGAATTACAGGCTTTGTGTGTGAAGCATCCATATATCATCTTCCACAACGAAAGAGTATCACTCAGAACCAGTCCCTCCTTCCTTCCTTCCTAAAGTGGTGTCAGAGTCTAACATCAACCAGACCATAGACTTACTGGTTTTCTTTCCAAATTTTTCAAACAAAGGAGACAGAATACTGCTTGCACATGTTAGACGTCTGCAGGCAATTACGTTTCTACTTAGACAGAACAAAGACCTCTAGAAAATCAGACCAACTATTTTTATCTTTTACAGGTCCAGATTGGGAAACCCTGTTTCAAAGATCACCTTACTGAAATGGCTAAGAGACTGCATTACCATTATATACACTCAGAATAATTTCAAACTACCAACAAAAGTTAGAGCTCATTCAACAAGATCTGTTTCCATTTCAGTGGTTTTCCATTCTAGAGCTTCTATGGAAGACATATGCTCAGCTGCAACTTGGGCTACCCGTCAGACCTTTATCACTCATTACAAATTGGACATGGTCTCCAGGGAAAGAGCATCCTTTGGCTCTATGGTACTAAGGAATATCCTTCCTTAGGGCCGCCTAGAATCTAAAGTAGCTGGGGACTCTGTCCCATCAGTTAAGAATGAATGAAGATTGACAATATCAGATAAAGAAGTTATGTTCTTACCATAACGTTCCATCTGTGTTGTCGATCTTCATTCATTCTTGACATCCCACCCTTCTGTCCCCTCCTAGAGACTCCTGGAGGTTTGGAACTAGTCCTGGGGTTGTTATAGGGTTGTTGCTCAGACAGAGCTTCCATATTTTCTTTTGATAGGCAAACTCAATCTGAGGTATTGGGAAGAGGGGCAGTATGGGTAGAAGTTTAGCTTGAGAGTTTTTGGCTGGTGCGAAATTTGTATAACGGCCAAGTCGGTTACAAGGGTTCGGAACCGAACCCATCAGTCAAGAATAAATGAAGGTCAACAACACAGATGGACCGTTATGGTAAGAACATAACTTCTTTTTTCCCATTTTAATAGGCTGCAGAAGGATTTAGTCGAAGAACTTTCTAGCTTGGTCTCAAAGTCCATGTCTGATTAGGAAATCCTTTTCCTCCTGATTGGCCACTCTACAGTCAATTTCCATTGCATCTAGTAGGTTAATTTCCCATGTGGCAGAGGGTGCCTCAAGGACTGCTTGTAATGGCATTACCATTAGGAGCCATGTCTGGATGCAGCTGTGTGACTTCGCCGAACCTTTCAAGGCATCTTTTGTCAATGCCCCTTTTGATGGATCATCTTTGTTTGGACCCACTGTAAGAGACACACTCTCCCATAGTGAGAAAGATGGAAAGATCCTGTCTGCCATCAGAATCCGTTTTTCTACCCCCCCCAAAGATCCTTTTCCAGGAATCAGTGGGGAGGGACGACTGTGGTTCAAGAAGTCTCAGGGTCCTTTTCAGGAGTCGCAGGGAGAATATTCCCACAGAGGCAGAGGGGAAATGGTTACAATGGTAGAGGCAACCTGCATGGTAGCGGGAGTCCACAAAATCAAGTGTCTCAAGATTCTTTCTTGGACAGGCCCTTTCAGCAGTCCTGAGAGGTTGTCCAGCTGTCCTTCTCTGGAGGCATTCAGGGGTGCTTATCCTTGCACCCACAAGCCTGGCTAACCATCACAAAAGGTCAGCGGGTGCAAAGGATCATATCAAGAGGATACTTCTTTCCCTTTTCAAAACTACCTAAAACAAAGTCTTCTCTCCTTGGATGTTCCACCCAATCAGGGAGAGGCAGCAGAGTTGGAGATCTCAAAGCTGCTACAAGAAAGAGTCACCCAGAAGGCCCTGCCAGATCAGATCGGATCAGGCATTTACTCAAGATTCTTTTTAGTACCAAAAAAAGACAGGGACCTCAGGCTCATCTAGGATCTGACATCCATGAACAAGTCAGTAAAAAACACAAAGTTCAGGATGGTCACAGCCCATTCTACCTCTTTTGAAAGTGGACCACTGGATGTGCTCAGTGCACCTGAAAGATGCAAACTACCACATCAAGATGGACAGACACTCCAGAAGGTATATACTCTTCAGGCTGGGAGCCAGTCATTGTCAGTTCAGAGTGCTTCCCTTTGGTCTCACCACAGCTCCCAGGGTGTTCACCAAATGCATGGAGGTAGTTGTAGCTCATCTGAGACTGCAAGGATTCCACCTTTTTCCATACCTAGATGACTGGCTCCTAACCACTCCAGACAGGCATCTACTCACCCAAGCCAGGGATTGTCTGTTACAACTAGCTTCTTCCTTGGGCATAACAATCAAAATGCAAAAGATTCAGCTTCAACCATTTCATGTCATAGATTTCATAGGAGCTCATTTGGCTACAACCAGCACCTTGGCCTTCCTTACTCTGGACAGGATTTCAAACCTAAGACTACATGTCGGACAAATTTTGGCAGTCCCAGTTCCTCCAGCCAACCTAGTACTCAGGGCGTGGGTTCCATGGCTGCCACCATAACTCTGTTACCACAGTACACCTACACATGAGAATTCTGCACTGGACCTTAGCAGTCTAGTGGTCACTACTTCAGCACCCCTCAGCTATCCAATCAAACTATCATGAGTGCACAGTCATTCTCTCCTCTGCTGGCTTCACTCTCTGGAGGTTCCTCAAGGATGCCCCTTTGCCCCCCCCCGCACCACATTAATCATGGACTTCTCCCAGGTGGGGTGGGGGGCATTTCCTGGGTCGGACAGTTCAAGGGATGTGGACGTCACAGGAGACTAACCTGCATATCAATGTCCTGGAGATGAGAGCGTTCCTTTTAGTGTTGCAGGTATTTCACAGCTTCCTTCTTCCAGGGACTAATGCAATACAAATAGACAATATGTCAGTGGTTTGGTACATAACAAACAAGGGGGTTCCAGATCCTACCCCCTGTTCTGAGAAGCAATGACAGTATGACAGTGGGCTATCTCTATCAACCACTTTCTGATTGCAACATACATTGCGGGGTAGTCTTACTGATGCCTCATGAGTGGTCCCTGAATCAGTCAGTGGCGAACATGATCTTTCACAAATGGGGTCAAACTTGCTGCAGTTTCTTTGCATCCCCCTACAACAACAAGTGCAGCAGGTTCTTCACCTTGATCCCCCCCTCAGGGGCAGTCACCCAGGGATCCTCTGGTCCATGCTTGGCCTTCCGGATTACTGTATGCCTTTCCTCAAGTTTCTTCAGAAAGCTTCCAGGTTGAAGAGCAAAATGATCATCATTGCTCCCTTTTGGCCTCTGCAAATCTGGTTCACCTTCCTTTGGTCTCATCTGATTTGCTCTTCGTGGACGCTCGAACCTTGTTCAAATCTACTATCTCATCCATCAAGGCAAATTTATCCTGATCTCCCAAGTCTGAAACTAACTGCATGGTTTCTCCAGTTCCAATGATGTCTAGATCTGCCAGGCTTTCATCTCCAGTCTGAAATATTCTGATCTCCTCCCACAAATCTTTGACTAGAAGAATTTACAAGAACAAATGGAAAAGATTTTCTACTTGGGCTAAACAGCAGAAGTTATATCCTGTTACAGCTCCTGTTCAAGCAGTCCTAGATTTTCTTACTCATATTTTCTATTGGGGGGGGGGGCAGTCATTCCACTGTAAAAGTGCAATTGGCAGCCATTTCATATTATTATATCAGAGAAAATGCATCATCTTTGGCCTCATCAAAATTGTACAAGGCTTTTCTTAGGGGGACTTTCCTTCTTTGTTCTCCTGTCAAAGATCCAACACCTCATTGGGATCTAACTATGATTTTACAGGCTCTGGTTATTCCTCCATTAGAACACTCGGCCAATGTAGATTTGAAATTCTTATCACTGTTTTTCTGGCAGCTATCACTTCTGCAAGAAGAGTATTTGTATTGTAGGCTCTGTCCTTATCTGCTAGGCATATAAGAATGGTATTATCTGTTTGTAAATTAACAAGTGCCTCATACTCAGACTTGGTCAGATTATTATATGTCATATGTACATTCCTTGCATTACAGTTTTTATACAACTCTTCTATGCACAGTGTTTCAAAAACTTCCAGCACTGGATAATTTACTGGAATGTAAGTACTAGGTTTGCTAAACTGAAATGGCAGTCAAGGACAATCCTTGATTTGGAACATTTCTAAGAGTGTTAACTGAGACTGAAAAAGCAGTACTTGAGAACTGCCTTTCTTTCATTCCTTCTCAGAAAGGAATGGTAACAGACTTTATTTTAGACTTAGTGTTTTGTGTAATGTTAAAATTGAACTTTGCAAGTATTAAATCTGATGGAATGCCATTGGTATATGCCAAGCAGATAAGGGCGGTCCTGTAGTAGTAATGGATTACCAACATTATGTTACCAGTATGAGAAGAATGTTGATGGAGGATGGAGTTTATAAACTGATTACACAAAGGGAAGAGGATAGTATAATAAATAGAGTGAATAATGTACCAGAAGAGAGTTTACTATCTAGAGCTATTGAGTATTCCCTATATAAGTATTTTAAAATAGAGGAACCTCTTATTCCAGTCATACAAGGTATATACCCAAAGTACACAAGCACCCCACTAGCCCTACTTTAAGACCGATAGTTTCACAGAGTCAAGTTCCATCTTTTAGACCAAAAGTTTAAACCTTTATTAGAATGTAATTCTGTAATCTTATGTGATTCAAAACATTTTCTGAGAGATTTATATCCTTTCTTTAGGGACCAAGCCAGTATGGTTGACCTCACTCTGGTAACTCTAGATGTTCAGTCACTCTTTACAGAAATACCTAATGAAAGAGGAATAACTATGCTACAACAATACTTGGTTAAGTATAGTAAGTATGATTTCAAGTATATAGATTTATTATGTCTCCTTATGGAGACAGTTTTGGAAAACAATATATTTATGTTTGAAAAGGATATCTATTTACAAGTGGATGGCGTAGCTATGGGCACATCTTGTGCAAATAGCTATGCCAACCTGGTGATGGCCACTTGGAAGGAAGGGGCCATAATGGAGGGACCATAACAGGGAACAAGTATGCTTCTACAGATGATTTGTGGATGACCTTTTTTTAATATGGCAAGGCAAAGAAGAAGAGTTGGAGGCTTTTCATTTTTATATTAATGGTGATGCATCCTTTTTGAATTTTACCATGGAATATTCGTATGAGCAGATATCCTACTTGGACTTAAGTGTCTCCAAGCCTCAAATAGGGGATGTTAGCACCAAAGTGCATAGGAAAACTTGTCACAGAAATAATCTACTACATCAAAGTAGTATGCATCCCCCCATGTATTTGACAATATGGTAAGGAGACAGGCTATGAGAATTTCCAGGTTATGTAAAAAGGATGAAGTGTTTGTGACAGAAATAGAAGAATTAAAGCATAGATTTTTAAGCAGGAGATATAGCACACACAAAGTTAGGCATATCATTCAGGGGGTCAAGGAAAAAAGAACAGAAAAGGAACATCCCCATTTCTCTGATGTAACTGAGGGGATGGAAGCTCAAATGCGGCGTAACAGTAAGCATAACATAGTGAGATTACCTGTTTATTTTTCAAAATAATGCTAGAATAGCCACTAATATATACAAGAAGTTTTGGCCCATTCTAGCAGCTGATGAAAAGATATTTGGCATCGTTGGTAATAATCTGAGTTTTACATATAAAAATATGAAATCCCTGAAAAGAAGGTTATGTTTTTCATTGGGTAGGAACACACAGTGAAATACTGAGTTTGGAATGGGTACTAGTCCCTGTAATAGGTGTAACTTTTGTGAATGCATAAATCCAACAGGACAGTTCTATCATCCATATTTTGAAAGGACATTCACATTTAATGTTTCAGTGTGTAACACTACAAATATGGTCTATTTAGCTCACTGCATAAGCTGTGGCTAATTCTGTGTGGGTAAAACTGACTGGAGACCACGTGATAGGATAAGGGATCATCAATATCGATACCAGAACCACCACTAATGCCTTAGCTAAACATATCATTAATAAAGGGGACACAGCTAGTGGGGTATGGCTTGATTGACCTGAATTTGTCCATCAAACGACTTAAAAAGAAAAAAGTCATGGGCATTCAGAATCTCCATATAGCTGAAACACTTGATGTTCATAAGGGTCATTTGGATATATCCCATGTGCCTCTAATACAAGAGGTTTGAGGGGTTACTTAGTGGAAATTCTAGCTTGGCTAGAATTTTCTCTTACTTTTTACTGGTTGCTTTTTTCTGTGTTATACCATGATGTCAGGATTTCTAGCCATACAGGTAATACTGCAACTTTCTGGTACTTCTAAAGACTTGACTATTTTGCTGCAAGTATTTAGCTTTTGCACATTGTATGGAAATAGCTATTAGGTAATAAGGACTGCATGTTTTGATTTATTATGAAATACTTCACAATATGAACAAAGAACATAAAGATCAATATAAAAACAGAATCAGTATGATGAAGCTGTGAAACTATAAGCTTATACAGGACAATAAAAAGATGCCACATAATTTACTTAAAATGGCTACCAGCTGGTAGTCTGCATAAACTGATGAATACCCATTCTAAACTAAAAATAAATAAATCAGTAAACATGAAAAAAAATTGGGCTAGATTCAATAACACCTACACTAAGTGTAAACAATCTGTATTCAAGAGCATTCCTACCACATTTTTTGTCCTTTCTAGTCACTCAGAAAGATTATATTAAGTGTTCATGTAGTCTACATTTTGTGGTAACCTTTATGAATCCCCCTCAGTATTTAAAGCTGCAAGAAAATCAGTAGAAAAAGTAAAATTAGGAGGAAGAAGGTGTGAGTTATACTTGTGTTGTCTGTTCACTCAGAACTGTGTACACGTAATGAAGCCTTAGTGTTGGAGTTACTCAATCCTAGGGATTGTATCTAAAGTAAGCATGATAGCATAACAACAAATCTTGTACAGCTATGTTAAGAAAGTACAAAACAGAATAAAGGTATGAAGTATCTTAACCAAAAATGGATGTAAGTGCATCAGATTAACTTATGTTTTGTAGATCATATCAGCTCACAATAAAAAGCTGATACAGAGAAATGTATTATAGTTTAACAGAGAATGTTGATATTCAAGCAACTGCGAATGTGCATTATTACAGTGCTAACAAAAGCAAGATGTATAACCTATATGGGACTGGATACTACACAGACATTTTGTAAACTGCTTCTCTAGATGATGGTTATAGTGACAGTAAGCAAGCAAGGTACAAAGTATGCCCCTATCTGCAGCAAAAGCCTCCAGCTGATTCTGTGAGTTTCTGAGGCATTACTAGGTGAGCTAAGAGGTATAATATGTCCAATGTGCCCTGGGAGGGGGGGGGGGGTGCCTTCCTTACAAGTTACTCAAACACCTCAGTTAGTTCTTCTTATCCTGTTGGAATAATGGCTGTACTCTGATATCCTCCTGAATTGCCAAACTTCTCATTGTAACAAAAAGCAAGCCTAACTACTTTGCAAACAAGTGTCATTCTTTGAGCAAAGTGGAGAGACTTGGTAACCTGGGAAAGTTTTGAGTGCTGAACTTTCCTAACAATTGCTGGCATTAGTCCTACTTTTAAGAAGGATGGACTTGCTTATCCAAATCTGTCATTATGACAAGTACGTCTTTCATTTCTTTTGTACTCTTTGTAAGAAGTCTTGATACAGTTATTGCTGCAATTCTGCTGCTGTTGCATCCTTACCTTAGTCTTACCTGTTGAGGGAATGCATTTTTATTGAATTAATAAGTATTAGTGGCTATATAATAAAACCAGGTGGTGCAAAGCTAGATTTGGAAACTACTACTTCATTCAGTTTACCAGTATACTATGTGTTATGTTCAGGAATAAAGGACATTTTATAAATGTTTTTTCTTGCAGTAAAAGGGCTCTTTTTGGGGCCTTTTCTTTATGCAGCTCAGCATTGTACAGTTAATGGGCAAGCTATCAGAAATTCTAAACTGAACACCACAAGTCCAAGAATTCTGATAGTTTCATTGCAAATCTAGTAAAATAAGATTGAAGTACAAAACTTGATGCTGCCATTAAAAGTATATTTTGCATCAGGCAAGCCTCGCTGTACTCCCCAGACTGCTACGTGCGCGTGTGTGCGCGTGTGTGTGTGTGTGTGTGTGTGTGTGTGTGTGTGTGTGTGTGTGTGTGTGTGTGTGTGTGTGTGTACAGCTATAGATATATATGTATGTATATATATATATATATATATATATATATATATATATATATAGATATTTGTTTTATCACTGTGTCTGGATGAAGAGAGAATTTCCTGAGATACAGCAATTTTGGACATTGTAGTTTGCTTTTATCACACTTAAATTTTCACAGATCTGAGGAGAGCATTCCGTGGGAGCTACTGTTAATGACATAGTACAAGAAGTGATTATCTCATGGTAAACTCATTGTACTGATAATATCTACACTTACATTGCTGCAGTATGTCATTGTTCTGTGATATGTGTTGGTGCAGCTGCTTGCTTTGTCTGATTTGACTAAACACCAGATCGAGGGGAAGAAAAGTATCCACCAGTTAATCTTGCCCTAAAGTATCTTGAGGTAGTTGATTACGCATCACGTTCTCTTTGTGAACAAGTAAATAATATGTATGAACAATCAGATGTGTAAAGAATAAAGCTGATGTAAAATGAAAAGAAATGCAAACATTACTTGTGAAGAGGTTAGTTAGAGAATTCTGTGCCTATTTGGAGTAATTTTTTAACAGTCACCAGTATTGTGTCAGCTCAGACTACATAGTCACAGAGTTAAAGCCATTGGTGTGACACTGTTGAGATGAAAGACACTGATTATCACCGAATAGGTTAATATTAGCATAGTAGCCTGTTTCATATAATTCAGAGTCAAAGTCAAAGTGAACTTTGTTGTCATTCAGACTGCACAACAGTGCAACTGAATGAAATTGCGTTACTTTGAACTCAGTGTGCATACAACATATACTGATATTAATACAACAATAACACATCTACTAAAGCTAATCCAACAGTAACAACAGTAAGACATTTATGCAGTGCAGTAACAAGTACAATAACATGCACCAAGACTATTCCACTTACATGTCTTTGTCAGTACCCAAAATATTGCACAGAATGCTAACTTGGCATATTGCACAGAATGTTAACTTGGCATCATTAATATTGCACATAAGGTAGAAGATTGTACTTTCATAGAGTTATTGCATATGTCTGTGAATTACTTCAGCGTTGTAACTCCAGACCTCCATGACTAGCATGGTGTATGTTATTACTGGAGTTCAGAAGTCTGTTGGCTTGTGTAAAAAAGCTTCTATTAAATCTGGTGGTTTTGCAAAGTAAGCTATGGTATCTCCTGCCTGAAGACAAACACGAGAACAGACCTGGGCATGGTGAGTGCAGTCTTTGACTATTTTCATGGCTGTGCTGAGGCACCGAGCAGAGTGCAAGCCCTGGATAGATGGGAACGTAGACCTGATAATTTTCTCCGCCACTTTCACCACCCTCCGGAGAGACTTGCGATCTGAAACCATGCAGTTTCCATACCACACCGAGAGATTACTAGTCAGGATGCTTTCGATGCTACCTCTATAGAAGGTTGTGAGAACTGAAGGTGGTAGTTTGGCTCTCCACAACCTTCGTAGAAAGTGTAGACGCTGTTGTGCCTTGTTGACAATGTGATTAGTATTTATTGACCAAGACAAGTCTTCAGCGATATAACCACCAAGAACTTGGTGCTCTTCACCCTTTCCAATGTTACTCCTTTGATTGTGAGTGGAGAATGAGCCTTGAGTCTCTTCCTGGTCTACTATTACCTCCTTTGTTTTATTTACATTGAGAGCCAGGTTGTTGTTGTCACACCAGATAGTCAGTTGATTCACTTCCTCTCTGTAGGCTTTTTCATCACCATTGCTGATGAGACCCACCACTGTAGTATCATCTGCAAACTTAATAATGTGGTTTGTGTTGTACCTAGCGATACAGTCATGCGTCAGCATGGTGAACAGCAGGGGGCTCAGAACACATCCTTGAGGTACTCCAGTGTTCAGTGTGATGCTCATCGAGGTGTTGTTGCCTATGCATACCTTTTGTGGTCTGTCAATAAGAAAGTCCAGAATCCAGTTGCATAATGGGGTGCTAACACCCCGATGGACCAGTTTCTTAATCAGATGTTGGGGGATGACCATGTTGAAGGCCAAGCTGAAGTCAATAAATAACATGCGGACATAGCAGTTTTTGTTCTCCATGTGTGCCAAGTATAAGCGAAGTGCCAGTGAGATAACATCTGCTGTAGAGTGATTGGATCTATAAGCAAATTGGAGTGGGTCCAGTGTTTCAGGAAGACTTGATGTTGAATAGTCTTTGACCAATCTCTCAAAGCACTTCATTACAGTGGAGGTGAGAGCTACTGGGCCGTAGTCATTCAGGCTTGAGGGTGAATACTTCTTGGGCAGTGGTATAATGGTTGTATTCTTGAAGCACCTGAGTACTGTGGCTTGATGCAGAAAGATGTTGAATATATCAGTGAGAACGGTAGTTAATTGGTCAGTACAGTCCCTGAGCACCCATCCCAAAATATTGTCAGGACTAGCTGCCTTTCTTGGGTTTACTCATCGCAGCACCCTTTGAACATCTGCTGAGTGAAGGCGGAGCAGTTCATCTTCTTGGTTGATGGGCAGTTTCATTGCTGTTGTATTGTTTCCCTTCTCAAACCTTCTGAAGTAGGTGTTGAGCTCATTGAGAAACTCCATGTTATCATCACATTGAGAAGGTAGGAGCCTCTAGTCTGATATAGATTGTAAACCTTGCCACAGATCCGTGGAGTCTGTCAGGTGTATATGACCCTGAATTTTCTGTCCATAGGCCCGCTTAGCCTCTCTTATTCCTTTACTTAGTTTTACTCTGGCTTCCCTAAGGGCTACTTTGTCTTTAGACTTAAAGGCAGCATTGCGTGCCTTCATGAGCTCATAGACTCCACTTGTGAGCCAGGATTTGTGATTCGCTCATGTGATGATGTTCTTGTTGACTGTCACATTATCCACACACTTAGACATATAGGCCATTATGGACTCTGTGTACTCATTCAGATTAATTTACTGGTCCTTAGTAGCCGCCTCCTTGAATGTATTCCAGTCCTGGAGTGCTGAGACTGCTCCATCTGGCCATACCCTTATTTGTTTCCTGGATGGCTTTCCTCTGATTAATGCTGGTAGTAGCATAATGGAGAGATGATCTGAGTTACCCAGATGTGGATCAGGTACTGCCTTATATGCTAGCTTGACATTGGTGTAGACCTTAGCCAGAATGTTTTCTCCCCTCATTGCAAAGACTACATGTTGGAAGTAATGAGCTAAAACTGTTTTCAGATTTGCTTGATTAAAATCACCTCCTATTATGTGTGCAAACTCCAGATTCTGGTTTTGTAGCTCACTGATTGACTGGTAAAGTGTATTCAGTGCCTTGTTGGTATTGCCAATGGGGGAATATACACCACTGTGATGTTGACACCATTAAACTCCCTTGGCCGATATAAAGTAAATGATTGTAACATTTTTAGAACTTCACAATACTCTGATATCATATTCCTCATAAATATGACACAGTAATACTAAAAATATGTTAAAACTTCATTGTAGTCTTGAATTACTGCCATTTTTATTCTTTTTTCTTTTGTAAAGTTAAAAGTCTGGCTTTTGCAGTATGTAAGTGAATTGACATTCCTGCAACTTGTCTGTAGAACTGTATGCCATGAGTGAGTGTGTGTACATGTGTGTGTGTGTGTGTGTGTGCTTGTATCCTGAAATGGGTTGGCACATTATTTGTCTGTCTTGTGCCTATTGAGTATCAGATAAGTTCCATCTCACCCATGACCCTAAAATAGATTACACAGTTAACTGAAGAATGAATGGATTAGAAGAATAAACACACAGTAAATGTCTGCATTTTAAGATTAAAATTAAGATGAGCTCTTGGGGTATTCCTTGAGGATTAAATCAGTTGTGTGCAATTGTGTGCAATTTAATCTGATATGATGATAAATGATAAACATGGTCTGTATTATGTTGTAGGGCAAGATTGGAGATCCAGGCCCCCCAGGACCACCAGGCCCTCCTGGTCCAGAGGTAAGTTTTGTTGTTGATATTGGTAAACTATAAACAAAACAGTATATGGCTTTTAATTATAATCTTTTTTCAAATATATGTTTTATTGTTTATAAAAACATAAAGATTAATACAAAAAATTATTTGTAGACATTCTGAACACTAAATACCAACAAGCAAGAAGTATGTATAGTATTTATAAAAAAAAATCAAGTACAAGATTTGTAAATCATTGTATCACAGCAAAACAAAGCATAGAATTAGCAAAAAGACGAATTTCCAAAGTGTATATTTTCATGTTAATAAATGACCACTGAAGCTTAGCATGGATGATAAAAGCAAAGGATATATAACAGAACCTTGGACCGGATATAGTAAATTGTAATTTGGAGTGTCAGCCATCTAAAATTCAAACATTAAGTTTCCATGTAACTGCCCGTTGACAGATTTACTTAATGTTTTGGTCAGCTTATAGACTTTTAAGGGTTTTGCAGAGATATTTGACAATTATTTATACTGGTTTCTGCTAACACACATCAGTTTATCAAGATATAAAATTATATCACAGCAAATATTACAATGAGTAGTTTCAAGTTTTCTTTTTCAGACCGATAGTCTCTGTTAAAGTAACAAACTGCTGTATTACATTCTGTTAAATCAAATACAGAGATGTTAATCCAGTATTAATCAAACTCCAGGTGTTTTGTACTTGTGACACCATCAGAGTATATGTAATACATCAGCACTATTTAACCTATGTCCTCCACAATGAGCAATATAAACTAGAAATAAGTTGGTTTTAGTAGATGTAATATAGGCATTATTGAGTAGCATGAACTGCACATAGTACATCTTGAAGAAAGGAGTGCATAAATTAGAATATTTCCATATATTTTTTCATGCATCATTATTTTCAAAAGAGTTATCATAGTTTACACAGATACTAGTTGATAAATGTGCAGGCTAAAATATGATTTGTGATAAATGTAAATGTGCTTAAACTGATTGTGTAGATAAAAGAGCTTGTTTAAATAGATGAAAATGAATGCATTTCAAATGAACTTATAAAAGGAGTGAACATTACGATTATATATCTTTTTTAGGTTTTACAGATCACAGTTGTCAGTAGCAGACATAGTTTTGTGCAAATTAAATCAAGTACTGTAATGCATGCAGGAAGTAGAAATGATGTATCACTGTAATTTTTGTTTGGTGTTATAGTTGCAATATTAACCACTCACTGGTATAGAGGAACATTAGTTCAAAATCTAAATTTTTAAATAAATTCTTAGAAAAGAGTTATAAATCCTATGAAAATACAAGCAGTTCCAAGGCAGTTGACATACAAATAAGAAATAAAGATAAGGCAACACATTTAATGCTTCAACCAAATCGTATTTTGCAAGGGAGACCATGTTTTAGGGTCTTTAATTAATTATGTGGCTCTTTGTTGTGTAGTTGACATTAAAATTAATTTATGAAAATGCAAATCAGGGAGCTTAGAAACCTTCAGTTTCCTTACACCATGTCATTTTTTGTAAGGTAGGTGTGTAGAGTTGGCTAACCAAATATTTACTTAGCTGTGCATGTATAATTTTATTATTACTGAGGAATAGATTGAACTGTGAAATTAGTGAAAAAAAAATAGAAAAGGCATGGAAAGATATTTATTTTATAGTAGATATTTTTAAAATAAGTGAACACTTCATTGCAGATCGCCTTATAGTAGCATGTTTAATTTCATTCCAACATTTCAGTATGTTACATGAATGATAGTCAAAATTGTTTTGGGAGAATCCAAGTATTTTAATGTTGATTATATGTTCAAGTCAGTCAAATTAGAGGGTTTATTTATGGATGATTATCAAATAATGTAAACAAATACTGATTTACTCAAGTTTAACTTGCGGCTTGACACTTAAGAAAATCAGTTAATACTGCTTAAATCCTTAACAGCAATAGAACTTAGAACCTAAAAAGAAACATTAACTGTTTCTCTGAAAGGCTCCAATTGGTACATATTCACTCCACGGGGGAGGGATTTTGTGATGAAATGTATAAAGTGGGGCATTATGTAAATATAAAATAAATAAGGAGGAAATAGGCATCCTTAATATGATCCATACCTAATACAGGTTTAGAAATATTATTTAAACATAATAGGGCTGATAGATTTTAAACAAAAATGTTCTGACTCATTTATCAAGCTGTGTGAAAGCACATTTGGATATGACATTAAAGAGAACCATAGCCAGCTCTATTTAAGGCCTTAGCAGTTTCAATTGGTAGGTCAAAAGTAGGAATATTAAGTGACTATGAAGCATTAAGTGAAATCCTTGTATATGAAATAGTATCTTTCAAGAACATGTTAAGGTGTCTGTTGTTTGCATTCTGAAAATCCCTTCTGAGCTTTGTAAAATGTCATTGTAACATCTGTTGTCTTACTCAAATTCACTTCATAACACTGAAAGCTCAAAACACTGAAAATGAGAAAACTTCATAATATAGAAGACCAAAACACTGAAACTTCAAAATAATGAAAACTCAAAACACTGAAAACACAAATCATACATATACTGAGTTTAAACAACATAAATCATAGCACTTTCCACCAAGTGTAAGCAGGGGCAGCCCTGCACCCCATGGGCTGCACCACACCGTTACTTAAATATATCAACTCAAAGATTGCACTTAAGTGAAATCTTGCAGTTGATATATATAAGTAGCAGAGGGTGTGGGGGCGCAGCTCCCCACATGAGGGGTGCAGAGGGGCTTGCCCCCCTGCTTACACTTGGTGGAAAGTGCTATGATTTATGTTATTTAAACTCAGTATATATATGATATGTGTTTTCAGTGTTTTGAGTTTCAGTGTTTTGATATTTCAGTGTTATGAAGTGAATCCGTCTTAGATAAAACCATGGTAATTCACATGGTTTTGTGTGTGTGTGTGTGTGTGTGTGTGTGTGTGTGTGTGTGTGTGTGTGTGTGTGTGTGTGTGTGTGTGTGTCTGTGTGTGTACGTGCCCTTGTGTTTCTATTGTATCATTTTTTCTTTTACCGTAAATTTTACTAACAGGTACTATTTTGCTACAGTACTTATGTGAAATGAACTTTAAAAGACCATTTTGCTTTCAGTTGAATAACAGTTCTAGCGTAATGCCAAGCTCAGGAAGGCAAGGATCAATGATTGGCTCGAAAGTTAAGGAAGTTTGATGCATGTTTGTTACAACAGCCAGCAAGTTATTTACAGCAGTGAATAGTGTAACCTATTGATCATTGTAGCCAGCTATGATTACTGAAAAGTGCTGTGTAATAATGCATTATCGTGGAACTTTTAAACAAAGACATTAGCAACCTTCAAACACTGGACCCCACCCAGTTTGGGTTCATGAAGGGCCGATCTTGTCTCCTAAACCTGATTGACTTCTTCGAATTAGTCTCCAGAGCTGTGAGCGAGGGTAAGGCGGTCTACACAGCCTATCTGGACCTCGCCAAGGCCTTCAACACCATCCCCCACTCTGGAATCATAGATAAACTTACTAAGCTGGGCATACATCCCTACTTCACTCAATGGGTTGCCAACTGGCTTTCTGAAAGAACCCAGACTGTAAAAGTAGCCAAATCCAAATCCAGCTCCAGATAAGTGACAAATGGAGTACCTCAGGGTTCTGTCCTGGGACCGCTCTTGTTTGGCATCTACTTCTCTGAAGTATAGGCCAACACTAAGGAACTCTGGCTAACAAAGTTCGCAGATGACTGCAAACTGGGAGCCATTATTGAATCCCCAGATGATGCGGATATTCTACAAAAGGGCCTTACAGAAACAGATGCTTGGTGCCAGAGCCATGGGCTCAAGCTTAATGCCAAGAAATGTATAGTTATCCCCTTTGGGAGAAACCATGTACCCATGAATTACCGCATAGGTGGCAGTACACTAAACACCAAAAGTGTGATGAGAGACTTAGGGACACAGGTGGACAGTGGTCTCACCTTCAATAACCACATCGCCACAACAGTCAGGAAATCCTTCTATGTGGCACACCTCATCACTAAGGGCTTTTCATCCAGAAAAAAGGAGGTTATTGTCCCACTGTACTCATCCCTCATTAGACCCATTATAGAGTACAACGCCCCATTTGGTATGTACCTCACAAGACATCTGCAGCAGCTGGAAAGGCCACAGAAATACCTCATTAAAAGAATCACAGGCCTAAAGCAGATGCCCTATGCTGACCGTCTAAAAAAACTCCAGCTATACTCTGTGGCATATCGTCTACTCAAAGGCGATCTCTGCTTAACATACAAGGCCATGTCAAACCCTGAGCTGTTGGACATGCTCCACTTTGAGAAATACCAAACCCTCAGAAACACACGCTCCAGGGATCTAAACTTTGTCATCACAATGAACAAAATATGCTGGAGGGATAGGTTCCTGACGCAGAGACTCCCCATACTCTGGAATAGACTGCCCATACATGTCAAGCAGAGCACCTCCTTGGCCCTCTTCAAAAGGAACCTTGACGATTGGATGGGAGATAGAAATTCACCCCGGGGATCACGTCAGTCGCCCTGCTAGTCAGAGGTCCAGGGAAGTAAATATTGTGGGAAGAAATATCCAGGGAATTGTTATGGCTAGACTTGTATAGGCCCTAGGGCCGATAGCCTAGTGCCAACCTATGAACCTATAATACTAGAATGTATGTTTTAATGCACGGACAAGTACAGCTGAAGGTTGAGGCAAAAAAAAAAAAAAATAGAACAAAGAGTAAGAGTATGAAGTTAATTGGAGGGATGAGAAGTTTTGATCAAGTTTATAATTTGCCTAAGTTGCATATTTACATCTGCTAAAAAGGTTTTGAGAAAACTGTTAATCTAGCTTACTAACATTGTTATTACTTGTCTTTCTTTGCATTATTAATCACAGTTTACAAGTTTTGTTCCATAAACATTTAGTAAAAATGTACATACTATATGTGGACATACAGTTCCATTTATAGCCCCCCCAAAGAAAAAAAATAGTAGTTCTGTTAAACTTTCATGACATTGGAGTTATTCATTTTATATGCCATGTTTAAAATTCATTGCTGTGTTCTGTATAGACCTTTTAGACCATTAGCCCTGCTTCAGCACCTGCAGGTCACAAGAGGGCTAAGGTACTTTTACCAAAGAATTTACAATATTTTATTTATTTATTGTAATTCTTTCTGGTCCACTCCAACCAAGTGGAGATCAAACAGTCTCGATATGAGTTTTATGTAGTGCTTAAAAACAAATTACCTGATTAGAACATTCTATCTCTTGGTCTACCTAGTCTGCTAATTTGTGTACCTGTTGAATGCTATAACATGTATGGTAATGAAGTACATTATCTGAAATTACTGTTATGTAGAGAGTCTAATGTTTAATGTTATGCATGTGGACTGTTGATCTTGCAAACTTTTTACATCTGTCCCTACTGTTGGAGAATAGCTGTTTTTCAGGTATTGGTTCAATGGACTCTTAATCTTGCTGTTATTATAGTTATGATAAGTGCCTTACCAACTTTTACTTGCCTTCTAGCATTGTTGGTGGCTTTACATTATTGTACACTACTTTTGTCAGCTGATTTTAAAACCCCTTTTTAGTCATGCCCTGGGTGATCATGGTAACAGGAGTTTGCATTTAGTGCAGTAGATGATTTTCATTTTCATTTTCATTTCTACAGGTCACTCTATGGTGCCAGTCAGACACTGCAAAATGTTGTCCGAGTGCCACAGTTTAAGTAGGAGCATTTACCTACATTTGATCTGGTGTAGCATTGGCATTATAAATGGGAGAGGGATGACATAGTCCTGAGGGGTCTGGGTATTAATGTTTGTTTCTGTTGTATTTTGATTGCCCTGGACGAGTTTCAGACCCAACCCAGGAGATGCTCAGATGGCCATGTTATACATTTTGTTCAAATTAATTCAAACAATCAGACAAACAAAGGTTAAGAAGAAATCACAGCATGTATATATTAAAAAATATATAAGGTATTCCTGTCAATACTAATATTCAAAAATAAGGTAACACTAGTAATAAAATAATATCAACTTACAACAAAGTTAAAGCAGACGTGAAAAAAATATTTTTTCTGTAATATATCACAATAAACAGCATGTCAACATTTAATGTATTGTAGTACTTCATATGTAAACTTGTTTACAGAAACCAGCAGCACATAATGCAAATCATGGTCAAGACACAGCACATTACAGAACTACAACATAATTATGAACCATAGCATCAAGCCTCTACAAAAAGAGTCCACAGCTGATGTGTTACACTCTGGATCTCCAAAATCTCTCAAACAAGTAACAGGGAAACATACAGATAATGGTAAACTGATGGCCACTGTAGTCATAAAGGAGCTACATGTGCAGACTAATGTTAAACTAAAGAATATACAAATATGTCCAGATAACAAGAAACTAAGGTGATTTCTAATCTGTAGTCACTAGCCTGGATCTGTGATGGAAAAGAATGGATCCCTAACTGCAACCTTGCAACCAGGATTACATTTGAGGCTCCTGCAGTAGAAGAGACAAGCAAGAGGGGAAGAAGTAAAGGGATGTGGCTTGCTCACATCTCCATGTAGACAGTAGGATTTACACAGACTCAGAAGCACACAGAGTTTTGCATGCTCCCTAGTGGAGATCAGAAGGACTGCCACTCATGCTACATGGGAAAGTTGGGAAGCTATTTGGCTATTGATCTGTGAGGATCTTAAGAAGCCTAGCTTTACATTCCCGTGGTAGTTTCTAGTCATCTTTTGTGTATGAATAATCCAGAGGTGGATAGAAAAGGTACATGTTGGGAAATTTGCTTGTTGCTCCTGTCTGTGAGAAACAGGGGACCTAAACTGGGGGGAGGGTGAATTTGCATGTTTCTATCCAGTCATTCACATTACATGTGAACAGAGTCAGAGATGTGCTTCACTTTACATGGAGGAGAAGACAATTCCATATATGCGGTATCCTCTGTGGTGTATATCTAGCCATCCAGCATGTCCTATTTATGTTGTAAAATAGATTGAGATCCCTTGAGTGCTGTTAATGCTAGTATTGGATCTGCAAATGTCTGACAGGATGGGTTCCATTAAGGCTTTGTACACATGGCAGAAGTCACTTGTGTCAAGCCTGTAAGATGAAGGGGGTAAAAGCTTTGAGATGATCTACATAATTTAGTTCATTCAGTTTGTGACAAGTGTTTAGACAAGTATATACCGAAAGGGCATTATACTCAGTGAATAGTCTGATGGCATACAGTGGTATGGTTTGATTCCTGGGCTTGGATATCATACCATTAGAAATGAGCTGTGCAGTGAAAAAGGACTTTCTTACAATAGTGGATACATGGCAGATAAAGGACATGTTCATTGTTGACATAGGTTCCCAGGCTGATGACTACAGAATCAACTTTCAGGGGTATGTGATCTAGGAAAGTAGAGGGGGAGGGGGGGTGAACATTGAGCTAATTTTGTCCACCGGTAGATTGGCTATGTCCCCAGGGTCCAGGAATGTGATATCATTAACCTTTAGCTCTGTGCAGAGCTGGGCATTGTTTCTGAGGTCTCTTAACATATTTTAAAGGGATTTGTGGTTATCTTTCACCTGGATGGCTATTTGTACCTCATATCAGGTTTTGATTGACAGGGTCTGGTCTTGTTAAGTTAGTTTAGCAAGTGCATTTTTGTCATCTTGGAAGTTAAAACTTGTTTTTCTGTGCAATTAAATTTTTCTTTTATTATACAGTCTGTTTTTGTTTGGGTTACATCATAGAGGTTTAGTTTTAAATTTGGCATTGTATTTACTTTGGAGGGGAGCAGCTGCACAGCTATTTACATGTGCTTAGAATTTGGTGGTAGAGGATTCTGCATAAGCAGGGAAGTCATTGAGCTGGAAGTGAGTTTTGAATTTATCTGAGTCATCACTCGGTTTTTTGCAGATTACCCTTAGTGTAATCTTTGAACATCGAGGTATTGGAAGATGCATCCAACTTCAGTCTCATTGTGAATCAGATGGATATGTGTTACAGTTTGACAGGGAGGAAGTTACAATTTGTGCTGAGCTAAGCTGCTCCATGTTCATAAGAACCAAGTCTAGGATTTTATCACCCTTGCATCATTATATATAAGCACATTTTTTCATTTTTTTTTTAAAATGACCATATCTGATGTCCTTTTCATTCTTCTTCACAAATGGGTCTAGAATCTGATCCTCGGATCTGACTCAGCTGCATACACAAGACTCCAGATCCAGTTCTTGACCACTTCCCTATATCCATAATGCTCTACTTTGTCTCTAACTCCTCAGATCTCGTTTGCCGTCATAGCAGCAAGACGGATGATCCAACTGCGAGCATAAGAGTGACTTTTTTGAAAACCTTTTGATACTATTTCTGGTATTATATTTCTTCTAATTCCCTTTAAAGTTAGTTCCAACTTTCCTCCCTCAGCTCTACGCAGGAGTTAGGGTTATTTTCCACTTTCCGTTACTTACCGTTTCTTCCTCTCCCTCATACCATTTGTGGTACTTTGCTGTTATTCTATTTTTACAGGTGTTTTCTCCCTAGATTTCTATATTTGGATTTATTTCTTTCTTCTTATATAGGTAAAAAAAAGTTTGTTTCTGTCCACCTATTTAATGTTCTATTTTTCAGGTTAAACTTATTGTCATTTGAAACCCTTTTCCCTCTTCAGGGTTTTCTGTTTAACTGCTGCCCACCACATCAGAGAAACCTATGAGTTTTAAGAAGTGCACTTCTTGTGGGCATAAGATTCCTAACTCTTGATGCCCACAAGAAGTGCGTATACTGCCTAGGAGTTGCCCATTTAGATACTTCATGTGCTGTTTGCACCACATTTAATCCTAGGGCACTCTCTGACCATCAAATAAGCTGAACCTGAAAGGATTACTTCCTGCTGGGGCTCAACCCCCCCTCAAAACCAACTGAAGTTGTCATGGAGCTGAGGAAAAGGCACCTTCCTAAATCTTTGAGAGCTTCCCCGGAGCCGTCTGAAAATTACAAAAGGTCTTGGATCCCTCAGATCCACAGCAACCCTCAGATCTGACTGGCTCAGCCCCTACTGCCAGCTGTCCCCTTCCGTCCACCTCTTTCTCAAATCCTAAGCCCTTGGATCCAATGAGTAGAGGCCATATGGTGGAATTTGTTTTAAAGCCTGTGTCTTTGGCTCTGTCTTCTCAATTATTTTGAACACCGAGGAAGCAATCCTTGCCGACTTCCACCACATCTTCAAGATCTTCAAGGAGTTTGACACAGGCAGACATGGACATGATAACACAGAGATTTCTCAGGGGTCAGATCCAGATGGGTGTCCTGACAATCTCGTCCCCTCTCGGATCCATGAGTACACCTGCCCAACCAATACTGTTTCCTTCTCTGATCTGACCTGCAGTTTTGGAGTGCCAGGATCCAAGATCCCTGAGAGGTTCTGTGTTGGATTCGAGGAAGCTCCCTTCCTCGACTTTGATGGTGTGCCTGACCAGTCCTGCTCTTATACCTTCAGACCAGGGCAGATCTCAGTTCTGAGAGGTCAGTGCCAGGTGTGAGATGTTGGGTTCAACTCCTACTTTGTCGGATCCTTCACTTCCCCTTGGAGTCTTGGCCCTGGACAACTCAGTTCTGATTCTATCCAGAGACCTAGGATTCGGGGTTGGCCCCAACCTCCCGTCTTCAAATGCTTCGGGTCCGAGAAGGGGGTAGAGAGTTTCCCAAGTCCATCAGCCTTTCAAGTAGTGGAAAAGGCTTTCTCTTTACATAGAGAGCTATCTTTTCTAATCTCGGATCTTAATCCTCACCCCTCATTGTCCAAGCTCTGAGCCCATCATTTCTGCTCCTTAGGGTTAGCCAGCTCACGGAAGCCTCCACACATGTTACCCAGAGGTTTTCCCCCTCTCTTCTGACACCTCTTCCTAACACCCCACAGAAGAGGTACTTCAGAAAAGAACGTGTAAGTGGAGGCACATAAACCCCCATATGGAGTCTGTCATGGAAGACCCCAATTTTGATGAGAACGAAGGATCCATCCTATCACCACCTGATGATGTATCCTTTGAGGACATCCTGGAAATGCTCAAACAGAAGGGTGCCTGGTCTTCCTAAACTCCTTCTCCTGAAGCATCGGTGTTCCTGAAGCTTTCGGGGCTGGCCCATGTTTGTTTTGGGTGACCCCCTCCCCACGGATGGACTTATTGACCTGGTTTCCTGCCGGACTTGGAAGGAACCGGGCACTGTCAAGCCCATCCCCAAGTGCCCGAATAAATTCTTAGTTCCCCCTTCAGATAGACCTCACTGGAGGAAGGGAATCCAGTTGATGCCATTGTTGTGCTGGTAGCCACTAAGAAGGAGCTACTAGAACAAAGCTCCTCTGTCCATCCACTGAACAGGGAGTCCACAACAATGGATAGATTTGGAAAGTTCATATACACTTCTACATTCGCACTCAGGTCTTTGAACTACCTGGCACATTTCAGTCGCTTCCAGAGAGATTTGATCAAGGAGCTTTCAAACTCTCTCTCTGAGTCCATGTCTGCAGATGACCACAAGAGGATCTCTCCTCAACTGGACACTCTTCCCACCATTTCTAATGCATCGAAAAGGCTGATCTCCCATACAGCAGAGGGTGCCTCATGGGTAGCCGGTTAAGGCATAGCCATTAGGAGGCATGTTTGGATGAGGCTATGCAGCTTCGTGGAACCCTTCAAGGTATCATTTGTTAATGCCCCCTTTGATGGCTCCTCTTTGTTTGGGCCATCAGTGAAAGATATGCTCACCCGCAGCAAGCAGGAGGGAAAGACCTTGTCTACAGTTGGAATCCAGTTTTCTACCCCTCAACTTACATTCTCTAGGAACCAGTGAGGTGGTAAGAAAATGTGGTTCTGGAAAGCTCAGGGGCCTTTTCAGGACTCATGCGGGTACACTTCCTGCAGCGACAGAGGAGGAGGTTTCAATGGCAGACATCACCCCAGAGACAGACAGGGTCCACAAAATCAGGGCTTTAGAGACTCCTTCTCTGATAGGTCCTATCAACACTCCTGAAGCATTGACCGACTGTCCACCTCTGGAGGCAGTCGGGGGTTGTTTTTCCTTTAACCTAAACACCTGGACAAATAGCACAAGAAATTAATGGATGCTAAGAATCATATTCAGAGGTTACTACATGCTCTTTTCCTTTCCACCTCCTGTTCAAAGACAGAAACTCCCTGAAGTTCCACCTAGTCAGAGGGAATACGCAGCTCAAGAAATTCAAAAGCTACTACAAAAAAGAATCATCCAGGAGGACCCACCCGAACAGTTAGGATTCAGAACTTACTCCCGCTTCTTTTTAGTGCCAGAGAAAACAGGGGACCTGAGACCAATTTTGGATCTAAGCAGTTTGAATCAGTATGTAAGGAAGTAAATGTTCCAAATGCTACAAGTTCAGTCCACCCTGCCTCTTCTGCACAAGGACAATTGAATATGTTCTATAGATCACCAGGATGCATGCTGTCACATCAGAATAGACAGGCACTCCATGGGACATCTGCGCTTTTGTCTGGGAACCAGTCACTACCAATTCAGAGCACTGCCGTTTGTAATCACCACAGCCCCCAGGGTGTTCACCAAATGCATGGCAGTTGTGGCAGCTCACTTGAGGCTCAAAGGATATCAGGTGTTTCCCTGTCTTGACAATTGGCTGCTCACCACTCCAACCAAGCATCAACTTCTACAAGCCAGGGATTACTTGCTTCAGACATCCAACTCCTTAGGCATCTCTCCTTAGGCATCTCAGTAAACCATGCCAAACTGAACCTAACTCCTGTACAGACGCTGGAATTTATAGGAACTCATCTGAATACTGTGACTCAAGTGGCATCATTACCTCTTCAATGCATCACATCATTGAAAAATCAGGTGCGGGCCATACTGTCTCATCCATTCCCTCCAGCAAAAGTAGTGCTTCAAGCTCTTGGGTCATTGTCAGCTGCCATTCTTCTAGTCCCTCTAGCAAGATTCTTTTGCGAATCCTTCAGTGGACATTGGTGGTATTGTGGTCTGTTCTTTACCCAGCCTCTATCATTTCCCATAAAACTCACTTCAGTCTGCAAACATCATATTCACTGGTGGATCCAGTCAGATGACCTGTTTCTGGATAGGCCATTCTCCCTTCCTCTCCCAGTCACTGCAGTGACCAACTAGAGAGGGACATTTTGTATGAAAGATGGTCCAAGGCATGTGGTCCCTCTCTGAGAGCAAGTTGCATATCAATGTCCTATAGAGTAGTCCTTCTAACCTTGCAAGAATTTCAAGATGTTCTCCCCCTAGGGACTATTGCAGTCCACAGAGACAACATGTTAGTGGTCTGGTACATCAACAAACAAGCAGGAACCCATTCTTAACCATTGTGCAGAGAGGCCATGAGGGTCTGAGAATAGGTGATCTTGTCAGACTGCTTTCTAATTCTAATTGCAACACACATACTGGGGAAAACCAACTTGTTGGCAGACAGGCTTATTAGGTCCAGTCTGATTCCTCACGAGTGGTCCCTCAGTCAAGCGAATATAATCTTCAGCTACTGGGGCCAGCCTTGCTGCGACCTGTTTTCCTCGCCTCTCAACAACAAGTGCAGTAAGTACTTCACTCTGCTGTCCACTCAGGGGGAGTCATTGAGGAATGCTCTGATTCACGATTGGTCCCCAGGTCTCCTCTATGCCTATCCCCCTCTTCCTCTCTTTCTGAAGTTCCTGCAGAAAGCAAGCAGGCTGAAGAGCTCAGTCATCCTCATTACCCCCTTCTCCCCTGGACAGGTATGGTACCTCTTCCTCTGGTCTCACTTGAAATATCCTCCATGGATACTGGAACCCACTCAGGATATCCTGTCTCATCCGTCAGGAATTCAATATCCGAATCTCCGTGCCCTCAAGCTGACCACATGGTTTCTCCACTTTCAGTAATAGTCAGATCTTCCACGCTCACTTATTCAGTTCATGACATTATCTTGGCCTCCCGGAAGACCTCCATCAAGAAAGTCTACAGAAGCAAATGGAGAAGATTCTCTATATGGGCTTCTAGGAGCTTTTCTACTATTAAAAAACTCAAAAACACAATCAAAGCAACACAATAGTGGTACAAATACTTAAATAAAAAAAAAACACTTGAAAACACTGAGAGACAAACCAAGGATTAGCATGTAAATAGTTTAATCTCCGCTTTCATCACAAATCACTTCATCAGAATAGTTTGATTAAAACTCGGATACCTTTTTGTAAAAAAGCAAGAGTCAGTAAAAGATAATGGTTAATCAACAATTAATAAGCTTTTAATGAAACACCACATATAGCCTTATATAAAAAGCACTTTGTTCTGTCCAATTAAAACTCGTTTGTCACTAACAAAATGCTAAAATAACAATATAATACTTTTATTTATTTAATATTTTTAATCTTCTATCTTTTAAAAAAACATTTGATGTTAATAACATCATTGAGTCCTGGTAATCTTTCAGCCTCCAGCTTTGTCACAGCGTTTCCCTCTGTTCAACTTTGTTTTTGTACTCTCCATCTCTCAGGTCTAAAGTATTAATTGTTGATTAACCATTGATGTGATGTTGTCCTATCTCGCCTTCATTCTGTACTGGTTGGGTTCAGAACCGATTCTCGGTTCTGACTCAGCCTTTTACAAAAGCTCAAGGTCTTCAACTAGCTCATGGCTTACAACCTATCCCATGATGCCCTAGGGTACTCCCCAGATCTCGTTTGCCACTAAACAAGATTGTGTCCTTCACACTGGCTCTGGCTAAGTGACTTCTTTTTCAATTGCATTTTCTTGTTAAATTTAGTAGTTCTTCCTCTTTGGGATTACATAGTAGTAGTTTAGCTTAGTTAAATTGTTTAACAGTTTTTGGCTGTGTTCGTTTTCTTGCTGTTCGTTGTTGTTGTTTCTTGAGTGTTGGCCGTCATTACTCTCAAGGCCTATTTTTTCTACCCTATCCTGGCTTTCCTAAGCATGAGTTTGAAGTAACCTTTTCAGGCTCATTGTTTTTTGAGCTGTTTAAATTAGTGTGTTTTTTTCTACTTAGTTAATTTAGATATTTACTTAGGGGGCTGGCTTAGCCTGGTTTAGATAGAGTGCCTTTCTCCTTAGTGTGTGCGTATTTGATTATTCTCCTTAAGCTTTCCCCTTTTTGTGAACAGCTATTTTATTTAGCTTTTTTTTCTTGATTAAGCTAGCTCGTTTAAGTTAGAGGGCTGCTTAGCCCATTTAAATTAGAGGGTTTTCCCCTTACTGTGTGCATTAGTTCTTAAGTAAGTTGGTTAACTAACTGGTTATTGGTTGATTGTCCTATTACCTAAGCTAGTTTGTTTGAGTTGGAAGGCTGCACAGCCCGTTTAAGTTAGAGGGCTTTTCCCTGTGTGTGCTTTACATATTTTTCTGTTTAGCAAGCTTGCTTAAAAAAAAAAAAAAACTGTTAGTTTTTGGTGTTTCCTCCATCCAGTAAGCTAACTCATTTTAGTTAGACGGCTGGTTACCCATTTCAATTAGAGGGCTTTTCTCTTAGTGTGTTGTTATGTTTATAGTGGTTGTAGTGATATTTTGTTTTTTGCTGTTAAGATGTCAAAACAGCCCAAAGATGCTGAACCCTCTGGGTTCAAAAAATGTTCAAAGTGTAGTCAGAAAATGTTGATGACTGACGGTCATAGTGTGTGTGTGTGTGTGTGTGTGTGTGTGTGTGTGTGTGTGTGTGTGTGTGTGTGTGTGTGTGTGTGTACTGCCTTGGAGCAGTACATCTACAAGAATCTTGTGCAAGTTGCCATTCTTTCGGTTCGGCCACAGGGTTCTTCTGGAAAGGAAGAATAAGTTGATTGTTAGGGGGTTATTGAAGACTTCCTTTTCAGAAGCCATAGGAGCAGGTCAGAGTCCTACAAAACAGATTTCTTCCCCTTCTTCAAAGTCTGAGAGATCAGGTAAAAGATCTTCTTCTTCTTCTTCTTTGGAAGCTCATTCGGAGCCGACTAAAAAGTTGCCAAAAATTTCCTTATCGGACCTGAAACCTGTCAGACCCAAGAAACTATCCACCTCGGCTCCTTCAGTATTGGAACCGTTGCTGTTTCAAGCTCGGAGCCGGTCCTCAGAACTGGAACCGGTTTCTCCGATGTTGAGAGCCCCTATCTTGCAAGCTTCAAGATCACCTGCTCCTTCCTCTCGATCCTCCAGGAGCCTTTCAGATGACGATGTGGATCGCGGGATATGGAGACTTTTGAGGACACCGGTGCTAGCCAAACTTTTGTTGGAGCCAACCCAGAAGGATTTGGAACCGACTAAACCTGCCCTATCAGTATCAATTCCTCCTCCGACCTGACTCGGGACTTCTGAGCCGGAATGCATGGAGCTGATTGTAGTGGAACAGTCTGAGCCAAGACCTGTTCCAGGATCTTTGGCCATGACTACTGCCCAGACTTCCTTGGAGCCATCTGAGCTTGAAAAGTCTAGGAGCCAATGCTCTCTGGTCGGGTCCGGGGGAACAGTCTGATCGGACATTTGTCATACCTGAACTTGCCTCTCAGGGCTTCGGCACGGGTGAGCTCAGCTCCTACATTGGCCTTGGAGCCAACCCCCTTACTGCCGGGGATGCCTTCTGGTTCTTCGGAGCTGGGAGCTTCCTCAGATCATGGGCAGGGGACCTTCGAGGTGATGAGGAGAGCACTGTCCCCACAGGCAGCTCCACTCTCAGGTCCAGTCATTCCTCCCCCAAAGGCACTGGTGTCCCTCTCAGCACAACTGCATCCACACAGACGTGGAGACCTACGGCCTCAGGACACCCCATTGGGTGAACCGCTCTCTTCTGAAACCTCTCCAGAATACCCTTCTGAAGAGATCCCTCACAAGAGATTATGTAAGAGGAAGCATTTGGAATCCCCAGAGGAGTTAGTCACATTCTGATACAGATCTCGATGAGTCAGAAGGGTCCCTACGGTCACTCTCTAAGGATGTCTCCTTTACAGATATCTTAGAAATACTTAAGCAGAGAAGTGGCTGGAAGCCCATCAGTCCTTCTGAGTAGGCGTCTGTCTACCTGATGGCTTTGGAGTCTTGCCCTTCTGTCACTTGGGTGTCTTCGCCTTTCGACTAATTCATGGACCTAGTTTGTCGAAAGGCATGGGAGACACCAGTCTCAGTGAAGCCTGTATGTCAGATGCCAAATAAATTCATTACATCTCTCGCTGATAAAACTTTCCTTATGAAAGGTGTCCTGGTAGATGCTATGGTGGTGGCGCCAGCCACCAAGAAGGAACTGTCAGAGAAGTCATCTTCTGTCCATCCTCCGAACAAAGAGTCTTGTACGATGGACAGATACAGAAAGCACACCTTTTCTTCAGCGACCTTTGCACTCAAGTCCCTGAATTATCTTACACATTTTACCAGGTTACAGAAAGATCTCCTGAAGGAGCTAGGAGATACTCTCCAGTGTTCAGTAGCTGCGGGGGGTATCAGATAAAGTTTCCTCCCAGGTCTCCACCTTGAATTCAGTGGTAAACTCCTCCATGAGACTCATTTCCTATGCAGCTGATGGAGCAACTATGGCACCGGGTTCAGGAATTTCCCTAAGGAGGCATTCCTGGATGCGCTTGTGTAACTTTGCAGAGTCTTTTAAGTCTTCTTTTGTTAACGCCCCCCTTGGATGGCTTGTCCTTATTCGGGTCTAAAGTCAAAGACATACTAACCAGGTGCTAACAGGATGGAAAAACTCTCTGTGCCATAGGAGTCCATTTTCTCTACTTTCTAGGCCTTATCCAAAAGGTCAAAAGGGAGGAAAAATGTGGTTTTGAAAATCTCAAGAGAGTTTTTCAAGACACATATGGTGATTCTTTCCCCCCAGGTGCAGAGGGGGAAGCAATAATGGGAGATGCCAGCCACGCGGCAGAGGGAGTCCACAAAACCAGGGCAACAGGGATTCCTTCCTTGGCAAGCCTTTTCAGTGCTCCTGAAAGGAGGCCCACCTGTCCGACTCTGGAGGCAGTCGGGGGTCACTTATCTTTGTACCCAGAAGCCTGGCTAAAAATAACAAAAGACAAATGGGTACAAAGCATTGTATCGAGAGGTTACTCCATACCCTTTTCTTTCCTCACCCCAAACATAAGGAACATTCCAGATGTTCCACCCAGTCACAGGAAACAGGCAACACTAGAAATACAGAGGTTGCTAGAAAAAAAGAGTCATCCAAATAGTCCCCACAGACCAAATAGGATCCGGAACTTACTCAAGGTTCTTTTTAGTTCCAAAGAAAACGGGACTGGAGACCCATCTTGGATCTCAGCAGACTGAACAAAGCAGTAAGAAAGTCAAAGTTCTGGATGGTAACACTGCAGTCAATTCTTCCTTTTTTGGGAAAAGATGATTGGATGTGCTCTGTAGACCTCCAGGATGTGTACTACCACATAAAAATGGACAGGCGATCCAGGAGTCATTTGCGCTTTCAGCTGGGAGCCAGTCACTATCAGTTTCGAGCTCTGCCCTTTGGTCTCACAACAGCCCCAGAGTGTTCACCAAATGTATGGCAGTAGTTACCGCTCACCTGAGATGCCTAGAATTCCGAGTGTTTCCGTACCTAGACAATTGGCTCCTAACCATCACCACTGAGCACCTACTAATAAAAGCAAGAGACACCACATTGAAACTCTGCTCCCATTTACGGATCACAATAAATTATGAAAAATCTGCCTTATTGCCATCTCAATGTATCGTTTTTATAGGATTAGACCTAGAAACCACAAAAATGATGGTAAAGCTTCTCCCAGAAAAAGTACAAGCCCTTAAGTGTCATAGGTAAGTACTAGGCTATCGGCCCAAGGGCCTTTGTAAGCCTAGCCAACAAGGTTCCCTGGCTTATGCCACCCAAGAAAGTTATTTTCCTGTGCCACTATCAAGCAGAGACAAAGAAGTGATCCCCAGGTGTATTTCCTATTTCCTATCCACTCATCAAGATTTTTCTTGAAGAGTGCTAATGAAGAACTTTGCTTGACATAGAGGGTAGTCTGTTCCAGAGTATGGGAAGTCTCTGGGACAGGAATCTATCCCTCCAGCATGTCCTGTTTATTGTGGTGACAAGGTTTAGGTCCCTAGAACATGTAGCTCAGAGGGATTGGGATTTCTTTAGGTGTAGTATGTCCAACAGCTCTGGGTTTGACATAGCTTTATATGTTAGGCAGAGATCACCTCGGAGTAGGCGATATGCTACGGAGTAAAGCTGGAGTTTTTTGAGGCGGTCAGTGTAGGGCATTTGTTTGAGGCCAGTAATCCTCTTTCTGAGGTACTTCTGTGGCCTTTCCAGCTGCTGCAGATGTCTTGTGAGGTACATTCCAAAAGGGGCGTTGTACTCTATAATGGGTCTAATGAGTGTCAAGTAGAGGGGAACAATGACCTCTTTTTTCCTGGACGAGAACCCTTTTATGATGAGGTGTGCCATGTAGAAGGACTTCCTGACTACTGTGGCGATGTGACTATCAGTAGAGAGACTACTGTCCACCTGGGTCCCAAGGTCTCTTATCACACATTTGGTGTTAAGTAGATTGCTGCCTATGTGGTATTTCATGGGTACAGAGTTTTTATCAAAGGGGATGACACTGCACTTTTTGGCATTGAGCTTGAGGCCATGGCTCTGACACCAGACATCTGTCTCAGTGAGGCCCTTCTGTAGGATGTCCACATCATTTGGGGACTTGACTGTGGCTCCTAGTTTGCAGTCATCTGCGAACTTCGTTAGCCAGAGGCCTTCTGTGTTAGCCTGTTCTTCAGAGAAGTAGATACCAAACAGGAGAGGTCCCAGGATGGAACCCTGTGGTACTCCACTTGTCACTGCTTTGAGGTCAGATTTGGAGTCTGCAACGTTTACAGTGTGGGTTCTGTCAGTGAGCCAGTTGGCAACCCATCTTGTGACTTAGGGATTTATACCTAGTTTAGTGAGTTTAGCTGTAATTCCAGAATGGGGGATGATGTCGAAAGCCTTGGCAAGGTCAAGATAGGCTGTGTGAAGAACCTTACCCTCATCTACGGCTTTGGTGACTGCCTCAAAGAAGTCGATCAGGTTCAGGAGGCATGATCTGCCTTTCACAAACCCGAACTGGGTGGGATCCAGAGTTTGGAGGTTACCAATGTCTTTGTTTATGAGTTCCATGATGATACATTCCATGGCCTTGCAGACCAGGCTCATCAGGCTAATAGGTTGATAGTTCCCGGGATCAGTGGTGGCTTCCCCTTTGTGGAGTGGGATAACTGTTGCTGTGCGCCATTCAGTGGGCACAAAGCCTTATACGAGGCTATTATTGAACATGGTGCTTAAGTGGGGAGCCAGTTTGTTCTGAAGTTTTTGTAAAACCCAGCCTGAGATGTTATCCGGTCCCATGGATGCTGTGTTTTTGGCTTTAGAGAGTGCAGCTTTTGCCTGCGTAGTTGTGATTACAGGGACTCTGCATTCTTCCTTTATAGATATGGGCCCTTTAGGGGGTGGGGGGTAAAGTTAGCACTGAACCTATCTGCCAGAATGTTGGCGATATCAGTTGGTCCTGTAATTTTCGTGCCTTTGTGCTGTAGCTCAGAGCAGATCTGGGTGTTACCATCGAGATTGTTGACATAGCTATAGAATGCTTTGTGGTTGTCCTTGGAATTAGTGGCAATTTTGTTTTCGTAGCTAGCTTTGGAGGATCTTATAAGGGATCTCAGCTTCTTACTGAGGCTGACCAGGGAGCTCCTCCACTCATGGGATTTTACTCTCTTTTGAAACAGTTTCTTCCTTCTGTTGTACAGTTTGTTTATGGCAGGGGACCACCAGATTGGCTTCCTGTTTTTGGAGGATAGCATCTTGGTTCTGTTTGGGATAGGACGATCCATGCACTCATGTAAGTGCTTATAGAGTGCATTTGTGTAGGATTCAGCAGTTGTAAATGTATTGTCCATCTGCATGGGTGTCATGAAGTTCACCACTTCTGTCTTAAGAAGCATGAAGTTGGCTTTGGAGAAATTATTTACTGTGGTTTCCTTAATAGGGGGTGGGGGTGGGATGTGGATATCAAGGGTGATTAGCTTATGGTCGGATCGGACCAACAAGGAGTTGACTTCAGGTGTGGAACACCGGTCACTCATGTTGGTATGACTAGGTCTAGGATATTGTTGCCCCTGGTGGGGGTGTGGATAAGTTGATCTAGGGCATTGGAGTTTATGAATTCCAGAAAGCGTTGAGCTAAGGAGTTGGTACACGAGTCATTTTTCCAGTTAATGGTGGGGTAGTTGAAGTCACCCATTATTAGGGTGTTTGGCTGAACCCTAATATTTTCCAGTACATTAAGAAAAGAGGAGTGGGAATCCTGGGGCATGGTGGGGGATCTGTAGCAAGCTACAATTTGGATTGCAGTTTTGCCCAGAGTTAGTTGCACTTGGATAACCTCGGATGCATTATGCTGAGCAATTAGCCTGGAGGTGTGGATGTCCTTAATGAATATGGACACACCTCCGCCTTTGGTGTTTCGATCCAGGTTACATGGCTGCAAAGTGTAGTATGAGTTATAGCCTGGTAGTGCAGCGGTGCTCTCCGGAGCCTTGAACCAGGTCTCAGTCACTGCACAGATATCGATGTTCTCCATTTTAAGGAGTGCCTCGAGTGAGTGCATTTTGAGATTTAGACTTCTAGCATTGAGTAGCATTACCCTCAGTTTTTGCTTGCCTGTTCCTGTTATGGTGGTGAATTTGTTATTTGAACCCTGCCTTAAAAAGGCACTATAGGGGCAGCAAGAGCCTTAGCCAGTATCCGGAATCCCAGGGGCAACAGGTGCAGGCCATCTGTGGCAAAGCATCATGGTCTGTCGACCATGTCATCCCAAGCAGACAGATACTGGATCCCCTTAGAATGACACCAGAAGCTTAGGCAATTGTTGAAGTCAATCATTTTGTCCTTGTACTGTGGTATCATTCTGGGCGATGGCAGAATGCTACTCAGGGCTAGGGTCATACCTGCCTGGGATACAAGATCAGAGAGCTCTTCCATGTCTCTTTTCATGTAGTCCAAGGAGGTACGTCTCAGGTCATTCACACCAACATGGACAATGACAGAGTCATATTTGTACTTGTTGTGGAGTGACCTGAGTGTGTGGGTTATGTGGCGGATCCTGGCACCCGACAGGCAGCTGACAGTAGCCTTCTCCTTGTTTAGCCTGGTGAGTGGGACATCAGTGTGCCTGACTATAGAGTCACCTATGAGTAGTGTGTTGGGTACGTTGTTTTGCCTTATTGGCTGTGGTTGAGTGGCACACTGAGTCTGTGGGCTATGTGTCATTTGGGTTGTGTTGGGGGATGGAGGCTGCTTGCGTTTCTGCTTTGGAGGTCTCTGTTGCTTAGGCAGATTATTACTGAGAGTCTCCTCGACTGTTCTTGTGTTACTATGTGTGGATTTTGGTGGTGTAGATTTAGTGAGACTATGTGATGAGTGTGGTGTGGTGCAAATGTTTATCTTCTCCTCATGTGTGTCAAGTTCAGTCTTGGTTGGAGAGAGCTTTACCTCCAGTTTGGCTAGATAAGTGCATCTCTCACAGGTTGTAGTGTTGGGTGGTAGGAGGAGTGGGTTGTCTGTGTACATGAGGCAATTTCTACATTGCCTCAAGATGCCCAGATTCATCAGATAGACAGGAGAGAACACTGGGAGCTGACCCTCAGACATGCCTGAATAAAAAACTATTTTCCTCTAGATAAGTGAGGAAAGTGAGTACAAGAGCTGTTGTTCTCTAAGCCAGTGAGAAAAGTAAGATCAAAAACTGTTTTCCTCTAGGTAATGAGGAAGATTGAGTGCTATAGTAATTAGTAGCTTATTTAGTGCTTACAGGTTCTGAACAAGTGCTGAGCATGAATAAGCAAATTTAAGTGCTAAAACTAAGAATCTGTATCTGCACTAGACGAGTTACAGGACAGAAACAAGTGCAAATGCAGGCTTTTCAAAACAGAAAGTTGAGAGATATGGAAGATTGCCCAAACGGCTAATAACTACAAATTCTGGGCCAGAACCACTCCTTATGTGGTAGACAGGTTACCTAGTGCTTACCACTCCCACTGATAAGCTAGAAGGCTTCCCTCCAACATAGAAAGGCTTGGGGGGCACAGAAGCTTACATACAGTCCTGGATACAGCAAATCTGTATGTGGAACACTAGTTACAGGAAAGGTAGGAAACAGGCTTGCAGTTTTTTTTTTTTTTTTTTTACAGAAAAGTGGCAAAACCAGTAGTAAAAACAATTCACATGGAGTGCAAGCTAGCACACTTGAGTATGTAGCAATATTAGACCAGACACAGTTTAAAAATGCAATTAAATTAAAAAGGACTAAAAGAAAGTGCAGAGTTTATTAGGTAGAATGTGGTAAAGAGATGGGACTGGGGGAGTGTCCCAGATCAAATCTACAGTGGGGCGGGCAACTGCAAAAGCCACCAAATTTAAACTACAAACCAAAATAGGGAGGGGGTGAGAAAAAACAGTTCCAACAGAGATTTATTTATTTATTTATTTTATTTTTTATTTTACATTTGTTGACCGGGATAGTCCGACTGGATGCATGTCCATTTTCAGCGGAGGCCCGGAGAGAAAAGCTCCAAGGGTAAGCAGATACAGCATTACATAATACCAGCATTACATATTACAAACAGACTATTTACAGAGATTACATAAATAAGCAAGTTAAACAAGTTCCACAGGTTACAGTTAGTCCTGAGCACAAGTCAGGATGAAATTAAATTACACAGTAAACTGGTTAACAGATTTTTACACATTCGAGTTAGCCAGGCTTGATACATTGACATAGCCAGTTAAGTAACAAATGTTGTTTGAGTCTAGTTTTAAATTGACCTAAGGTGGAAAGTAAGGTAATATCAGCTGGAAGAGAGTTCCAGGATCTACTTACAGAGTTTGCAAAGAGAGAATCACCGGCTGTGTTATTAATTTTGCTAGTCTGAATTAGTAGTTTGTTAGAGGATCGAAGCGGTCTAGGATTGTTATAGGGGGTGATAATATTTTTAAGTGCAGGAGTATTGTCCAGATTATAGAGGATTTTATAGGCCATAATCAGTTGGTTATACTGGATTAGGCTAGGTAGTTCAAGCCAACCAAGCTGATTTAGATTGATGCAATGATGTGTCCTAAAAGGCAGCCCAGTGGCAAACCTGGCAATGTGGTTGTAGCAAATTGAGAGTTTGTTAAGGACAGTCTTGTTCAAATTCGAGTAGAGGGATGCATACAGAAGGGTTGAAAGAAGGTGAGAGCGAGCTATGGCAATTTTAGCTGGAGGGGTTAGGAAGGCTTTTATTCTGTAAAGTGACCCTAGTTTTTTATTGATGGTTTTGATAGTTTGGTTAACATGTAGGTCAAATTTGAGATTATTGTCTATGATGACACCTAATAGTTTTGTAGATGGGTCAGGGGAGATTATTGTGCCATCATTTGATTTTATGGTAAAGGTGAAAGTGGTAGACCTACGTGTTGGTGAAAATAACAGCATTTTAGTTTTTCTGGGATTTAGGATCAGACGATGTTCAGAAAGCCAGTTTTCTATTGTATTAAAGGTGGTCTAGGTAGCTGACCATAACTCTACTGGAGATGTGGCTGAGCAAATCAGAGTAGAGTCATCAGCATATTGGATACAGCTGACTTTTGGGATGAGATATTAAAGGTCGTTAATGAAGATGGAGAACAGCAAGGGCCCTAGTATAGAGCCTTGTGGTACTCCGAGGGTGTTAGGTAGAAGGTTAGAGAGTTTGTTCTGCCAGAGGACAGCCTGCTGTCGACCATTCAGGTAGGATTGAAACCATTGGAGGGCTCCAGCATCTAGACAGAATGTTTGCAGGGTGTGGATTAAAAGTTGGTGATCAACCATATCGAATGCCTTGGAAAGATCCAAAAAGAGGGCTGAGGATATATAATTATTGTTGCGATTATGGTTTATGGTGTTAGTAAAGGCTAGGAGGGCTGCTGTGATGAGGACGGAAGCCATGCTGAGTGTCTGCCATAAGGCGATTTTGGATTAGGTGGTGTATGAGTTGTCTATGAATACATTTTTCCATAATCTTTGCAAGTGGAGAGAGTATAGCTATTGGCCTATAATTGGAGAATTCAGTAGAGCTGCCTCCTTTGTGAAGTGGGATTACATAGGATATTTTCCAGATGGTGGGAATTTTAGCTTCCACTATGGTTCGATTGAATTGTATTGAGACGGGGTAAGCAATAGCATCAGCTGATTTTTGTAGGTACTCGGCAGGGAGTTGATCAGCAGAAAGTGTAGTGGGTTTTAATTTTTTGATCAAGGTATGGATAAGTGAAGTGGCGACTGGTTGGAAGCTGAACGCAAGTAGGTTTCTAGGGGTGCTACTTTCAGGACCAGGGGAGCTAGGAGGTAGTTGGCTAGCTAGGGCTTGAATTGTCTCAGTAAAGAATTGGTTAAAACTATCAGAAACATCTTCAGGGTTTTATCAATAGTAGCAGCAGGGATTGGGGTTGAAGTTTGTCCAGGATGTAGTAGATTATTTAAACCTGCCCAAAACTTCTGAGGGTTATTTTGATTTACTGTCTGTAAATTACAGTAGTATTGTTTTTGTCTTGTAAAATTGATTTTTGGTTTCGTTCCTGGATTGCCTGTATTTAATGTGATCTTGAGGGTCTTTAGAAGAATGCCATAAAGCCCATGCTTTGTTTCTAAGGGTAATTTTGAGTTTAGACTCTATAGAAAGCCATGGTGCAGTTTTGACTTGGTTCTCTTTGAGCGAACAGGTGCATGCAAATCAAGGATCTCAAGGAATTTGTTGTTAAAGTATGCTACTGCTTCCTCTAAGGGGAGGTGTTTTAGAATAGACCAATTACATGAGTTTAGTTCTTGTTGGAATTTGGCAGGGTCAAAGTTTTTATTGTTTCTAACCTTTCTGAGTAAGGGTTGTTGGGAATTAATGGTTTTGTGCTTAATTACATATGTGAGAAGGTGATCGCTTAGGCCATTAAGGAGAGTACCAGAGGTGTACAGTTGGGGGTGACTGTTTATGAGTACCCAGTCAAGTATACTTTCTTTTGGTTGGGTTTACCTATCCTGGTAGGGGTGGATATGATTTGTGTAAATGCATGCAGGTTAATATGGGTGGCTGGGGATTCTAAGGAACAGGTGCCCCAGTCTATGTTAAAGTCTCCAAGTAGTAGGGTTTCTTGGGGGTAGTGACATGATAACCAGTGCAGGATATCTTCAAATGTAGATATATTGTTACCTGGGGGAATGTACATACAGATGATATTAATGCATTTATTTTTATTAAGTTGCAATTTGGTGGCAAGAATCTCAGAGTTATTAATCTGAGGAGGTTGTATTACATCTATGGTGACATTCAACTCAGATTTATAGAGTACAGCTACCCCAGATCTAAGCAACGACTAACAGTACAAACTTTAAAACCAAATAAATATACTCAGCTCTGTATATTTGCAGATCAGTCTCTCAGAACAGTGAGACAACAGTTTCAACAGAGATCTAAGCAACAATTAACAAACTCTATAATCAAAAAAAATATACTCAGCTCTATATATTTGCAGATAGTCTGTAAGGAAGTCTCTCAGAACACATGTTCCAGCAATTTAAATGCAGGCTGTTACTAGCAGGTTAAATTAAGTGATCCTTGACTTAGATAACACACAAGCTGTAAAAAACAGTTATACCAACTGAAGACACGGCAGAAAATGGGGGTGGGGGAAAACAGTTTCAACAGAGATCTAAGCAACAACTAACAGTACAAACTTTAAAACTGTCAGGTGTCAGGTCTTCCTTCTTTTCAAGAGGAAGATTCAAGCAAGAACAGTTCTAAAAGTGCTGGGCACCATGGCAGCAGCAATAAATGTAATTCCATTAGCTCAGCTACATATGAGAATTCTTCAGTGACTTTTATTAACTCAGTGGTCCATGCAGGAACTTCCCATGTCCCGCCAAATCATGATAACAGAATCTTGCAGAAAAGACCTTCGTTGGTGGCTTCACTCCACTCATGTGACTTTAGGTCGACCCTTTGTTCTTCCACAGCCTTCAGCCACAGTGACAACAGAAGCTTTCCAGATAGGGTGGGGGTGGGCATTATCAGGGAAGTATGGTCCAAGGCACTTGGCAGAATCATGAGGCCCACTTGTATATCACTGTCCTAGAGATGAGAGCCGTGCTTTTAGCGTTGCAGGCATTCCAAGATTCTCTTCCACTAGGAACCATTGCAATACAAGCAGATAATATGTCAGTCGTGTGGTATATAAACAAACAAGGAGGAACCAGATCTTACCCCCTTTACCGGGAGGCCCAGAGAGTATGACAGTGGGTAACCTCTTCCCAATGCTTTATGACAGCAATGCACATCCCGGGGAAATCCAAGGTGATAGCAGACAAACTCAGCAGGGCGATTCTGATGCCTCACGAGTAGTCCCTAAAACATGACATAGCAGAAATGATTTTCCGAAAATGGGGCCAGCCTTGCTACAACCTTCCTGCCACGTCCATGAACTTCAAATGCAGCAGCTACCTTGCCCTAATCCCCCACCCCCCGGGGAGTCACCAAGGTTTGCACTTGTACACAATTGGCCCTCGGGTCTCCTCTACGCCTTCCCTCCCATCCCATTGATACCCAAATTTCTTCAGAAAGACAGTGTTTTGGAACTGACCTTAATACTTATTGCCCCTTACTGGCCTCACCAAATCTGGTTCCGTTCCCCTTCCTGTAGCCTCATCTTCAGGAAGAGCCTTGGATTCTGGACCCAGTTCCAGATCTTCTGACCCATCCATTGGGAATGCTCCATCCTTCTCTTCAAATCCTCAGCTTGACAGCCTGGCTGCTTCGATTCCAAGCATAGCCAGGCTACCTGACCTTTCCCCTTCAGTGCAGCATATTCTGATTTTTTTCTCATAAAGCTTCAACGAGAAAATTGTATATGATAAAATGGAAGACATTTTCCTCCTGGGCCTTGGAAAATCATACTGACCCTTTCTCTGCACCTATATTTTCCATACTGGAGGTCTTAGCAAAACTATTTCATGACGGGGCAGCTGCAGCAACTATTCGAGTTCAATTAGCAATGATCTCTAATTTCCATATAGGCGAAGCAGGTCTGAACATGGTGTTCCACAGACTTTGCAAAGCCTTCTTGAGGGATACCATTCTATTAAAACCGTCCATTAAACCACCTCTAGCACCATGGAACCTGAATTTTGTGTTATTCCTGTATGAATCTTCCCCCCTTTAAGCCTGCATCATCCTGTGACATGAAGTTCTTACAATTTTCTTAATAGCTATCACTTCAGCCACTTCAGCTAGAAGAGGTTCAGAGCTACAAGCATTGTCTGTCAAACCCCTCCTATATGCTGTTCCACAAAGACAGAGTGTCTCTTCGAACAAGTCTGTCCTTTCTAACAAAAGTTTGTTCAGAATCAAACGTAAACCAATCCATAGACTTACCAGTTTTCTTCTTTAATTGTGGCAGTAAGGCAGAATATATGCTACACCATCTAGATGTACATAGGCAATTACATTTCTACTTGCATAATTCAAAGGACTTTAGAAAGACTGGCCAATTGATTTTGTCCTTCTCAGACTGCAAAAAAGGTGCTCCATTTAGTAAGATCACTCTCTCCAGATGGCTGTCAGATTCCATTACATTTACCTACAAATCCCAGAACAAACAACTTCCCAACAAAGTAAGAGGTCATTCTACCAGAGTTATTTCTACTTCTTCTGCCTTTTGGACTAAATTGCCAATTGATACCATTTGTGCTGTAATAACATGGGCAATACCTCATATTTTTATTACTCATTACAAAGTTGATTTGGCCTCTAGGGACAGGGCCTCTTTTGGGTCCACTGTTCTGAATAGTATTCTACCTTGAGCCACCCTAGAAAGATGGTGCTAGGGACGCTGTCCCAACCAGTACAGAATATAGGCAGAACAACATCACATAAAGAAGTTATGTACTCACCTTAATGTTTCATGTGTGTTGTCCATCTCGCATTCATTCTTACATCCCACCCTCCTTCCCCCAGCCATAGCCGGCCTTAGGCGTAGGCCAACTAGGTGGCCGCCTAGGGCGCTGCTTTACTAGGGGCACTTTTCTAGTATTTATTTGGTGTAGATAGACCAGGATGGGGGCACTGGGTGGTGTGGTGGTGTGTGCCATGGTGCTCTTTTGCCTAGGGCACCAGTTGATCTAAGGCCACTCCTGCCCCCAGCCTTTAGCTCCTGGAGGAGCAAGAGGATTCATTTGGTGACTAATATACTCTGACCCTCTTCTTGGCTTATAAAGTAGTACATTTTTACATCCTTATATTATTATACCAGAAAACAAGATCTGGGGAGTTCCCTAGGGCATCATGGGATAGGGTGTAAGCCACGAGCTAGTTGAAGACCTGGAGCTTTTGTAAAAGGCTGAGTCAGAACCGAGGATCAGTTCCGAACCCAACCAGTACAGAATGAAGTTGAAACGGGCCACACACATGGAACATTATGGTGAGTACATAACTTCTTTTTTTTTTAATTGGCTCATTTTTGTTTAAAAAAGTATCTGATTGTTAATCAAACTGTTCTGATGAAGTCATTTGTGCCGAAAGTGGAGATTAAACTATTTACATGCTAATCCTTGGTTTATCTCTCACAGTTTTCAGGTGGCTTTTCTGCTATTCAACTTCAATTAGCAGCCATTTTCAGCTTCCATGCAGGAAACAAATCATTTTCTCTGGCATCTTCCAGGTTGTGTAAAGCTTTCATGAAGGGAGTTTTCCTCCTCAGACTTCCAGTAAAGGATTCCTCTCCTCCTTGGGATCTGATGATGGTCCTTCCGGGATTGACTCAGAAACCCTTTGAACTGGAAAACAAAAGCAATATGAAGTTCCTTTCTTGGAAAATTATCTTTTTAGTAGCTATCACTTCAGCTAAAAGAATTTCTGAGCTCCGGGCTTTATTGGCTAAGCCTCCTTACATTATTTTCCTTAAGGACAGGGTGTCCATATGGACCAACCCTTCTTTTCTGCCTAAAGTGGCTATGGAGACTAACATTAACCAATCCATACAGTTACCAGTTTTCTTTCCAAACTTTGCTAATAAGGGTGAATCTATACTTTACTTTCTTGATGTTCACAGACGATTACATTTTTATTTTCACAGAACAAAACAGTACAGGAAATTGGATCGATCAGCTGTCTATATCCTTTTCCCATAACCGTTTGCTTCAGGCAGTTTCCCAAATTACTCTGGCCAAATGGATTACTGATTGTATTTCATTGATTGTTCTAAAAATGGTTTGGAGTTGCCGCCTCCTCCTATATCTCATTCCACTAGATCTATGATCTATCACTACGTCATCTGCTTTTTTCTGAAGAACTTCCATCAAGGATATTTGCACTACAGCCACTTTGTCCAGGATTCATACCTTTGTTACACATTACAAATTAGACATTGTCTTCATTAACAGAGCCTCCTTTGGTTCGACAGTGCTCCATCATGTCCTTCCATAGGCCCTCCTGAGAGTTATGTAGCTGGGAACATTGTCTCCAGAAGCAGAGTTTCTTTTGGCTTGACAGTGCTCTGGCATGTCCTTCTGTAGCACCACCCGAGAGTTATGAAGCTGGGGACTCTAACCCATTCATAAGGAAAAATGAAAAGGACAACATCAGATTTAGAAGTTATGTAATTTCCATAACTTGGCATCTGTGTTGTCCATTTTCATTCTTCCTCACCTTCCCTCCCAGTCATCTTCCGGCCCTGTCACTCCTTGAAGCATCTGTCAGATGACATTGGAACCTTAAATTCCTGGTTTTAGCCTCATACCTTTTTGTCATATCTGTCATATTTCTATAGTAGGTGAGCAATTAGGCAGCAAACTCAATCTGAGGAGTTAGAGGGAAAGTAGAGCATTATGGGTAGAGGGAGGAGCTTGAGAATTGGATCTGAAGTCTTGTGTATGTGGCCGAGTCATATCTGAAGATCGGATCCTAGACCCATTTGTGAGGAAAAATGAAAATGGACAACACAGATGCCAAGCTATGGTAAGTACATAACTTCTAATTTTATAAGTATGCGGGTGGGTGTCTATGATGAGGTGTTGTTTGGTCAATGGTGAAGTAATAAGGCACAGGACAAGCATGCAGATTGGCAGTGATCTCATATTTAAAGGGACTGAGATACTCTGTATGTGCAGATAGTTCAGGCTGTAGCTCAAGGGGATACAAGTCAAATTAATATGCTCCATAGCTACACACAGAAAGGAAAAACAAAAAATGACTGCACTGTAAGCAAATGTCCCACTATAAGGCTGAAGTGAGTCATACAGTTTTCCAGTATTTAACTGGTTTTGGACAGGTCACTTACCTACATACAAATAGGCAGAAGAAATTAAACTTTTTAAGTCTGTAATCATACCACATAACTTACGCACATACCTCTCAACTTCTTAGAGTAAGAAGCCTGGACCAAGCCTAAAATAAAGGAGGGACAAATGCCCAAAAATAGGGACAGATTTTAAATATTGATCATATAAACTTAGAAAGTTGCTAGAATAACAGGATTTGGGTTAGCAAGCATTTTCTGAATGATATGAAGTCTGAAACTAGAATGCATGTCATAATTTAATTCCTTCATTCCTCTGTGATTTGCCAGTAACCGACACATTTTATGAGAAACAGACCAAAAATATGAGGCAAAAATTTGGACATTCTGTGAAAATCTGGAGAGTTGAGAGGTATGCTTACTCATCTGACATAGGTAGTACTGTCTGATTATCTTTTTCTCAGGTATTGAAATAATGAAATGAAATAAAACACATGAGATAAGCAGGAAGTAAGAGGCTGCTCCTTCTACACAGACTACTTTCTTAAGAAACTGCATTTCCTGCATTGTCTTGTGTACCAGTAGCTTGGTTCCTAAGTTAAAAAATAACTCACATTATTATAATTTTATTTTTAATTAGCTAAGCCCATAAGCTCTCTTTTTAGAGGTAAAATGTCAGCACTGTCTGTTCAAGTGCTTTGTTCCAAGCCACCCAGAAGGCAAATGGAGGTGGAAGGATTGAAACTATGTATCCTTGCATACAGGAAAAATATCACTAATAGATAAGAGCTGTAATTTTTTGTGATAAATGCCAGATTTCCATGTGCACAGCAGTTCTGCTGAAATATGGAAAGCTTGTTTTACAGGGAAAAAAAGCATGACATGAAGAAAGGGCATCTGGTTATGTCAAAGGTCAAGATATTCAGCAGAGGATAAATTGAATCATAGAGATTGCTGAGATAGCTGGTGACTGTAGCCACCAGTTCTAGTTGTTACACTGCCCTAGTTAACCTAGGAGAGGGCTACTGCATTAGGATGGCTATAAATAGCTGACTTCTTTTTGGAACAAAGAGTTGTACTGAGCTGAGAATTCATGCATATACAGAGGTCACGCTATCATCAAAAGTCAATTGTGAGCAACTTGAGAACTTGGTATATTTAGTCAGCTAAAACATTTGAGACATCCAGCTTGGTCTATGTAGAGAACAAAATGCATAGTATCTTGATCAGGGAGGTGGTTTGGCTGCTTAAGAAGGAAATGCCTGACAAGGAATAGTATGGTAGTTTGACTGTTGAAACAATCTAGCTCTTTCAAAATGAAATATTTGTCGAAGGATGAAATAAGACAGCTGTGTTTTTAATTAAGTGTTAATGTTGTTAATCTGATGGATGGATGTATATTTTTTTCTTGAAAAATAGTTCTTAAGAAGGATTTGCTGCGCCATACTATGCATATTATTAAATGGACTAAGTGCACTCCGATTTGTAATGGAAAATACATATTATTGTCATATAAAAAAACAGGATTTCAATTACAGTTCATAATACCATGG